>NW_008693310.1:1076-14419 GCF_000695815.1 Acanthisitta chloris | reverse complement strand
GAGTCAAGCCCTGCACATTCTAATTGTTTGTTTTCTTCTCAGCTTCCTTGGCATAGGGTTCTCTTTTTTATATATATGTAAGCTTAAGCAAACATTTCTTCAAACTCAACATTCAAAAAGTTCCTGGTGAACTAAATCGGTTGAGGCCCACCAAAGTGAATCTTTCAATGGAGACATGATGAGGGGAAAGTGATTTCATTTCATGGTAAGATGTCTGCAGGACATCTATGAATCTCTGGAAGTAGAAGAATCCAGTTTGCCTTTTAAATCCTAAGAATTCTTGTCAGAAAACCTTCTTCTTCGATCTGTAGCTGAGCTACAGGCAATGTGTTGCAGAAAGCACTTTCTAATCAAGCCTTAGCTAATGCTGTAATAAACTGTGGTTCATGAGACCTTTGTGGCTGCCAGGCACCTGCACGTGGCATTCAGCACAGAAACAGCTGTGCAGAGAGGCTGTGCAGGCAGGGCTGCCTCCCCCACCTCGCCACGAGCACACCTCACAGCAGTGATGCATTGGCTCCTGTCTGGAGAAGTATCCTCCTGCCACAGAGCTCAGTCTCTTACCTCCCACCTCAAGACCCTCCTGCCTGTGCTGGGAGCTGCCCCCAGGAGCTGCAGGCAGGAGAGAGCTCTCCGTTCTCTCTCTTGATGAAAGTTGGCAGCACCAAGGTTGAGGTTCCATCTCTTTCTGGATTTTCAAGGCCCCTCAGGCTCTTGCCCAGCAGATGGGCAGCACAAACACAGTGATTCCAGCGTGTCTGAAGCCAGCATGCAGGAGATCTGTGTGTGCTTCATGACTCCAGTCCAAGTGTCGTCCAGCCTGGGAGGGGTTCCAGCCACAAACAAGTTCAGGACAAATGGCCAAAGTATTTTTTCAGCCTGGAGAAAGTTGGCTTTGTGAAACATGCCCAGTGAAACCTGGACATATGGTGGCTTAAGCTGCAGAGAACTTCATGTGCATAATCCGCCTTCCTGCGCTTCTGTTGGTGACAGCTGGGAGGTCACTATAATTATCCTGAATTTGGATGCTAAGCAGCAGTGAGCACTAGTCTGTTTGGGGGAAGAGAGAAAAATCTGTTTGCAAATGGCTTGTAGCTTAATGTCTTCAAAGTGTCTGCCCCTTCTCGTTTATAAGGACCGTGCACTGGGAGATCAGGCAGAGGATTAATGAAGTGGATACTCATCTACTCGAGGTTTTGTTAAAGCTGAGTCAGTAAACCCGATTAGCCAGCGGGATGTCCAGGCAGGATTAATTTGGGATTGGAAATGGGCTTGCAAAGAAATGCTGGGTGTGTTTCTCCTCCTCTGTCAGGGCTGTGAACAGGTTTCATGCATGTGGGATGTGTGATCAAGTGGCTAGTCCATGAGGGAGGTTCTCAGCAGTAAGTGGGATGAGGTGGGTTAGTCTCTAAGCTACAAGGAAAAACAGAAGGGAGGACACTTTGTCCTCTCTTTGCACTGTTTGCTTGCTATTTTATCAGAACTGCAGATCCCTTCCCTATCAAAGAATTATTTATCTGTACTCTAACTTGGACTCTTGGTGAGACTGGGGAATTTTAAGTTAGAAAGACACACTTAAGGGGTCATAGAGTTTTCTAAATTTATGCATGAGAGCTAAGTCCAGTTCAGTTATCTATAAAGTAACATCCGAAAGATACTAAAGGAAGCCCAGAAGGATCCAGATTTAAGGCCAAGAAGATGGTGGAGTTGTCCTGATCCTACGTACCAGAGGCAGAGCACATCATCCTGTATGCACTACTCATTTTATAGCAATGCAAATTTTTCAGGATCAAGAAGCCTGGTGGATGGTGGCAGAGTGAGAAGTGCAGTGTGCACTTCCATGTACATCCCTCAAAACTACACCTTTGTGTCAGTCCTTCCCTTTGAGGAGCAGTAGGCTGGAGGAGTGAAGAGAACTGACACTACAGGTCAGAAGGCATCACAGTGTTTCATAAGCAACCCCCAGGATGACAGTCTGCAGAAAGACTTGCTGTACCCAGGGATTTCTCCAAATAATGATTAGGCTTTCCAGGAAAGTCCAGTTATAGAGAGTACATACGAAAGAACAACGTGGTGACCTCTGTGAAATAACATGGCACTCTTTGCTTCAGAATTTGTCCTTAAAACATTCAGCACCTTCAGACAAAGTGAACTGGGGCTTTCTACCTGGGTTTAACTCTGCTCCTACTCATAGTTACTAAAGATCCATTAAAGTGGATCTCAGCTGGGCAGGCTTACTGAGCAAGCAAGGGACTGCAACACAGAGCAGCAGGATGGCATATGGAGGAGATTTTTAAAAATTTGACTTGTTAATGACCCATACAGCTAATTTAAATAATTTGTATAATTATGTTTAGACCGAATGTGCTGCTGTTTTGCTCTCTTAAACCCACAGGGCACTTTTAGGATCTGCTAATATTCTCAGTACTTTACCAGTGCTTGAACTCTCTGATCATAGAATCATAGAATGGTTTGGGTTGGAAGGGGCCTTAAATATCATCCATTTCCAACCCCTCCACCTTCCACTAGAATAGGTTGCTCAAAGCCCCATCCAGCCTGGCTTTGAACACTGCCAGGGATGGAGCATCCACAGGTTCTCTGGGCAACCTGTTCCAGTGCCTCGCCACCCTCACAATAAAGAATTTCTTCCTTATATCTAACCAAAACCTGTCTTCTTTTGGTTTCAAGTGAGGATAATGACTCCCAGAGTACATTGCAAAATCAGAATTCCCTCCAAACCATTTATCATCATCTGTCAAATAGAGGTATTTTTTAATAAAATATGGGGGGGCACAGAACTGTACAGAACAGATTTATAGTGAATTGTCATTTGTACTTGGGGAGGAGAGGAAACTTTCTGGGTTAGCACAAAGCTTTAGAAAACAAGGACTGAAACACAGCTTTCTGCCCTGATGTCTTCCTGCAACAATCCCTGGGGGAAAGTATCATTTATGAAGCATTGAGCCTCCAAGTTAAATGAGCTATGTTGTGTGATCTGTGCATTCAGGAATGGGCTCACTTCTTACATGATATGTGTGATGCCGCAGGCTGCTCTGAGAGAGATAAAGTGACATTCCTGGACCAAAATGGTTCAGTGTTTCTGCTTTCCAGGTCTTGCTATAGTGCAGATATTAATGGATCGAAGATGCACAGGATACATTTACTGTGCATTGCAGCAAAGCTCTTTCCAGTCACACAGCCAAGTTTAAAGCTAAATTCAAATGAAAAGCAATTCATTTCAACTGAGAGAAATTAAAGGTTGCAAAAGATAACACTTCCCAGACAGAGCTGCTGAGGCAAATGATTTCATCATCTTCGTAAGAAGAAGGTCACTTGGGAAGAGGTGAGTGAAAATTAGTCAAGAGTGTCTGTTCCACAGCCCTTCACAGGGAACTGGATCAGACTGAGCTTTGGTGGGTGAAAAACAGCAAGGGATGGATGTTCTGCCAGTTGCCCTTTCTCCCTCCCTGCCATCTGGGGATTCTCTGGTACCAAGACTAAGCCTTCCTCCTAAGAATTATTATCAGGCAGAAAACCCCACGGACTTCTCCAAATTCTTTAACTACAACTAATCAGGTCCTTTGCTCTATAAGTGGATAAGGTGCTGTCACTGTGGGTAACTAGATGGAACTGACTCTGGAGAACTGAGGGGGTAAGCCCACGCTGGTTTTGGCCAGCTTGTGCTCCACTCTGCTCTCTCATGGCATGCACATGCCACAAGGCCATGCCACAAGCAGACAAATGTTTCTTAATCACTAACTTGGAAATGCAGTGACACGTTTTCCTGTTGTCTGGACCATAAAGCACCAGGAAATCTAGCAAGGAAGATTGATCTGCTGGTGCTTCTTCCAGCAGCGCCATAAGAAAACCTCCAAAAGGTGAAAGGTTAGAATGATCTCCTTCCACTGCTGCCTGTTTTTTGGAAGGCTGGTGCCCAGGGCTAGCTGGCAGCAGAAGGAAATGGACATGTGTGATACAGAGCCCAGGGGTCACTAGTGCAGGGGACAGGTAAAATGCCAATGGGTTAGTAGGAAGAACAAGGTGGCATATGTGTGTTAAAGGGTGAGTGAAGTGGGAAAACTTTTTTAATCATCATAAGGTGTTTCCCTTGAACAGAAGTTGTTCACTGAAGAGGGGAAATGGAATTCAGGCTGAATTTTGAAAACATTCTTGTTCATAACAATGCAACAATAACCAGGTAATCCCATTTCTTGTCGTGCTCACCCACATGGTGACCTTACTTGGCCCACCTGCTGTTTGGAGCTTGGTGTCTAACGTTGGATGAAAGGTGTTCAGGGCTCTGAACACATCTGGCTGTTGCATAAAGTCCCCAGCTACTTTAACCTAGGAACACATCTGGCTGTTGCATAAAGTCCCTGGCTACTTCAATCTAGTATTAATTCAAGACCAGCATGAGGAAGAATTAATGTCAGTCTGTTTTACAAAAGGAAAAAGTCTCCTGGACAAGTCTAAGCAGATCAGCCTTCTGCTTAGGGTAGGAGAGGAAAACCCAGTTTAAATCACCAAAGAACATATGCAACCCTAGTGACCTCCTGGGAAAGATTGTGAATTGAATCTCATGTATGTGTTGTTTATCCAGAAGTTATGTCAACACAAATGCACTTATTTTTCTCTGCTGTTTTTCTAAAGATCTCATTTAAATACCTTGGTTTGAGATAGCATGTGATAGCATCTAACAGCTGAACAACCCTGATTGGCACCTCTGATTACAAGAGACCAGACAGGGTGGGGAAGCTGAAGTTGTGCCTTATTTGCTTTAGAGCATTTATTCTTTTTATGCTTGATGCAAAGCCCACTGGAGTCCAAATGAAAGTTTCCATTTCTTTAGGCTTTAGTTCAATAACTTTGCCAATAGCCATTTAGTCACAGCCTGACTGCTAGCATATGTAATCAAAACAAGTCTTGCAACTAGATGCTAAACAGTATTTGTGGACAGCAGGGGCTCAGCACAGACTTTCATGCTGGAGAAAGAGGCTCTCTAGGTCACTCCTGAGGTACTTTGGCAGGGTAAAGACTCGTGGCATGAGTGCTTAAATGGTGTTCTCCATCTGGCACGATTTGCCCAGACAGACTGATTCTTAAATGACCTGAATGCAGCAAACTTTCCCTTAACAAACCCTAATTCTGATATTCCTGGCCTGGACCTACAATCAATTGGGAATGCAGCTGAGGCATGTAGTCTCTGAAAAACAGAAACCTGCAGCCAGGTTTTGTCACAGCCATTTAAATGGATTAACTCCTACACAGACAAAGTTGGCTGAACTATTTATTTCTCCCCCTCCCCTGTTTTCATGTGTATTAACTTACTCCCTGCAATCCCAGTGGAACAGAAATCAGGCATCTCCTCATTAAAATTCAAAGCTATTAATTTTGGCATCCTCTGTGCAATAAGCAGCTTTATTTCAGATTGCACATAGCCTATATTTTGCACCATAGACAGCTTTACAGAATAAAGCAAGATATATAGTGGTCAAATAAAAGATGAAAGGACCAGGCTGAACCATTCAGGCACTAGGGCTAGAAGGTCAGCCAGGACTACGTTGTCCTTGTGGTCATTATTAACAGAAGAGGGTTTTTAGATTCAGAGTTTTTATTAGAGTCTTTCCCCTAAACTAACAACACTATACACACAATTGAGGTCTTGATCTTTGTGTAAAATGACTAATTAGCCACAGATCACATCCTTAGAAATGGTCCTTAATGTTTATCAAACATGCAGGTTAGAAAGGAAACAAGACTCAGGTGGTCTGGATCATGAGAGGAATCAATTAACCTGGGGGAGATTTAAAGAGAGAGAGAGAACATGAATGTGTTGGGGAATCAATGGTCTGTTTAGGAAGGAAAAGAAAACAAGGGAAAGAAATTGTATGGTTTGGTTTAGGGTTTTTATTTTCTTATTTTGCTGGTTGTTGTGCAAATTAAGCTTTTCTTACTGCTCCTGACTTACTACATTACTGTGGGTAGACCTGGATGGCAAACAGGTTTGTTGATTTTTTTAAATTTTCTTTTCTTTTCCCTGGGCTACAATTCCTGTCTCTATGCATGTTCCCATGTAAACTGTTCACTCCAATTGCTCCTTTGCATGAAGCAAAAACAAGTAACTGAACAGTTTGCAAGAGTACTCAGGAATAGTCTTCCTGTCCTGTACTCTTCAGTTGATGGAATGTTGATGTCTGTGTGCAGCAAATCACAGTCCCACAGGGATCTCTGATATGGTCAGCTATGGTCAGCTGTTGCTGGTTACAGTGCTGTTTTGAAAGTTTTTCTATGATTAAATCTGTTAACTTGGCATGAAGAAATCATGTGACAGAAATAGATAAATTTATTAAAATTTTGTTCTGTTTTCAAGCTGAGGATGCAATGACTCATTCTCCGCTGCTCCTCAGATGTTGTCCCTCATCTGTGAAGCTGCTCTCTGAAAACCCCTTGGCTATCTGTTGCACTTGATACGGCTACTCCTGACTTTGATTTTAGCACTGAATTATCCATGGCAAACTATACAATAAGTAGTTATCAAAATATATGATAAGTTTTCCTTTGTTTTCCTGGATAACATGGACTGCTCCTCCAAACACAGCTTCCAGGTTTTTGATTGACTCCCATGTGATTCTCTAGATGTAACCGGTGAGATCAGACAGCGTTATTGACTCCAGATTAGCAGGGAGATTGCTTCTGATGAATGCACACCATTCTTGGCATTTAACAACTTCTGTTTCAGAATGGGGATTATCAGTTTAACAGCCTTCTGAAGCATTATTCCTCTGTCTTCCCTAGTGATCTCTGATATTCGAATGTAAAGTTTGGTGATAATATGCTTTTGCAGGCACAAATTGTGTGATTGTGTAACAATCACACCTTCCTGCCTTGCATATTCTTTGTCACAGCGTTTCATACTCGTTGATTTGCACGTAGTTTTTTATCCTTACCTTAGTCCACAGACCTTCTCAGTCCCTTGCTTTTATTTTTAACTTGGAGAACACCTTGAGCTGGGGAAAACCCAATGGTTTCTATGTTGAATTTGATTAATAACTCATGAGGAGACTTGAAAAGGATGTAACACCCTCTTGAGGAGCCTGATACATACAATAGATTCTGAAACAAAACTGGTTTCTGTAAACCAACTTGTAGGATGCTAGTTGGCTTGAAGTTTGTGTCTGGGTTTTCATGGTTGTTTCTCTCTGTGTAGAGTCATTTGGAGGATATGAAAAATCCAGATCAAACTTATTGCTTAAACAGGAATGAGTCTCCTTGGGTGGTACTTTTTAGCTGAGAAGGAATCTCTTCAAAGCTTAATTCATTTGCAGAAATGCAGCCCATGCTAGTTGATCCAGTCACATTTAAAACTTCAGGATGCCCAGTCTCAGAGCTAAGAGCTGAAGAACAGCTCAATAGTGTTTCTTAAAGTGCTGTAAGTTCCTTAAGTGACTGATGTAATAGAAACACAGTCTGTCCGATGGCTGAACACGTTCTGCTCTTGCCCAAGAGGAGAGTGTGGGATGATGAGACCTCCTGCCTCCTACACAAAGACATACCACAGTGCCAAAGCAGACATATTTCACCTGGTTTGGCAGAGCAGTTGGTTTATGGAGAACAGCTTTGGTTTGTCGTAGCCACTCTCTGCTTCACACGCTCTGTGTAAGACTTATTCAGCTCCCACACAGAAGCTGTTATTTTTCTCCTGTTCAACATGCTGCCCAAGAAAAAATGCTGCGTGTTACAGCTATGCATGATCCCATCTTCCCATTATGACCTTTTCTTAAGTATTTTTAACTATGATTTTTCTGACTGAGGGGAAAACTAGATGCCACTTTGAGAGTGGGGGAAAAAAAAAGTAGTCTGTTAGATTTTACTTTTGAATTAGAAGCTCCACAGATTGGGCCTAGGAGTCCCCAGCTCCCCAGAAAAGCAATGGGCAAACTGGCACTCAGTAGGGTAACATAAAGAAAATGCTGGGTTTTCAGTGGTGATAGAAAATTATTCCTGCATTAACAGAATGTATCTTTCATTACTATTATCAGCATGACTCTTCTTTTCCCAGACAGTAAAGATGTGTATCTGAGCTTTGGTTATAACGCTGAGTTAGGCATGTCTTAAACACATTGGATTGCTGTTAATTCAATGTTCTAAAGAGATGTCACTTCAACATTCAACTTAGATGTTCTCTACATTTAATCCAGTTATTTCTATTGATAACTCTTCCCTAGAATTGCAGCCTTTTCAACTGACTTGAGGCAGGGTGGAATCTGTGGTCTGTTGCTTGTTCCAGGAGTATGTACTGGGTTTTAGTATAGCCTATGTTCTATTTCTACTTTCCACAGCTAATGATGAGATAGGAAAATTTATGTTTATCTATAGTGATAAGGACCTTCTTGGAAGGTCACAGCATTTGCAAAGTACTCTCACCATGGATCAGTGCTCAGTGACCACCTAGGCTGGTTGACTCAGTGAAACATCCCCAAATTCTGCTTGCTGTCAAAGATCATTACCTTTGCAGCAATGATACTAGGAATTCTAAATATTCCCAAGGTTAGACAGTATGATTAAATCTGTTAAATATTATAGCATTGCCTCTAAGAATTGGCATCCTCCTCTTCCCAAGGCACATTGCTTCCAATTCTGAAGGGAAATGCTGCTAATTAGCTGTATTGTGAAGACATGTGACATCTTAATTCACTATAACTACCTTTTAGGAGAGCTAGCTAATTGCAGGACAAAAGCCCTTGAAAATAAAGTCTATATTAGTTATAACAATGCACAATTGTCCTGGTTAAAAGTATGGCTCATATGCACTGGCAGAAACCCCAGGCTGGACAATGACCTTAAGTTTGTGAGTTTTGTTTTGATTTCACCAAATGGCATCACCATGGTGTCTGTAATACAAGTAGACCCTAATGCAATGTGGTATAGGGTCTGTCTGCACAATGTGGATAGACCTGAAGCAGTTTTTAAAAGCAGTAGATTACTTACAGGACCATGGAATTCAGCATTAATTGATTTGGCCAGAATCTGTAAATGGGTTTGCTTCTCAGCTCTCTCCTGCTGGTATTCAGGTTTTCCACTAGCATCCATGTTCACCTGGATATCATAGAATAATCAAGGTTGGAAGAGACCTTCAAGATCATCTAGTCCAACCTTCAACCTAGCACCACTATAATCATCCCTAAATGATACCCCCAAAATGGGTATGTTGGCCTCATCAGAGACAGCAAAGTAAATTCAATCAGGGATTTTTGTATGATTATACTTATAGGACTCCTGCTTGAGGGAAAGATTTTCTTTTGTACTTCACAGGATGTTCACTCTTTATTTCAACTTCAGGTACATCCAGCTAGAGCTGAGGGAGCTTGTACAATTAGTCCCAGGATCTGAAAATGCAGTAGAAAAGTGATAAAAACATGTTCACCTGCATATTTTTCCTTTTTCACATCTGCTACCACGAACAACCTGCCTGAGATTTAGGCAGATCTGGACCAGCAGAGGAATACTTCAAAAACTCTGGACACAGAAGTCAGTCCCACAGAGCTGTGTAGCCAGCCAAACATCTTGCAGCCTTGTTGCTGCCTTAGAAAATGCTAGCTTTTCATCCAGCCAGTTCCAAGCTGTGCTACATCAGAAAGAAAATATCTTCCTAGTTCCCCTTAAGTCTCTGTGCTTTACCTTGATCTATAAACCTGCCAATACCAACAACAAAATTAGTAATCTTTTCAATCTTTCTTGAATACTGAGGTTTGAAGTTTTGATTTCAGACCAGAAATAGAATTCCCTGTTCTATTCCCACAGCTGTGCCTGTGAATGCTCATCCTTTATTATGTTTGTCTATATCACCCATCTTGACAGGGCAGCACAAGGTATGTATTTATCTTTAAGAACATATATATACCCTAGGAATAAGATAAATAGTTGGGAATAAATCATCTTTTCCAAGAGAAGACGTTTAACAAGGAGACAGGAAACTTTTTATTCTACTACTTCTTATACATGGCTTTGACTGTCAGCATAAGACTGGCATTCCAGCCAAACTTTGCCACAAATACCCAGTACACAAAGGAAAATGTCATTTTTAACCCGTGCTATCTGAGCCTGTAGCAAAATCCTAGGATACAAGCAAAATCTGCAGTTGTATTACACATCATCTGGAGGATGTCAATGTTCCATCTGGGATGGAACCATAAGAGGAGCAGTGGGAATGGGACATGCAGGGATGTATTATCAGTATTGGCTGATATCTTCCCTTTTCAGCAACTGAAATTGCTGAGATCTCAGTAGCTGCACCTTTTGTGCTTTTCCTCAATGCTGTGTGCACTTCAGTCCCTCTGTCACTCTGCTATCAGCTGCAATATGGAGATGTGCAACCTGCTCAGAGTGACAGGCTGGAAAGCCATTTTGCCACAAGCTTTTCTTCCCCTTCAGTGCAGCAAGATGACCATTTAAGTATGAACAGGCTTGATCTTTTGTCATCTGTCAAGAACATTGGCAGTCAATACATCAGTTTTCAATGCACTGTCTGCTGCCTTCTGCTGAGTTAGAAGTACTTCCAACACAGGCCATGGTAAGTCACCTTAATACAGGTACTTTCTAGGCACATGTTTTGCTTAAGAGCATTGCACTGCTTCTACATGTGCTCACCACCCATTACTGAAGCACTGTGCTCAGCAGCATGAAAAGCAGGCTGGGGACCTGCACCAAACAGCAGGCTGACATCTCATGCCCTTCTTTTACAACAAGACCTTTCCTAGATCTGCCAACGCATCTCATTTCAGGATCTTTTTCTGCTCTAACATTTCCTCTGTTATTAATCAGACTTCCCTGCCCTCATGTCTTTAATTTGACAAATGCACTTGTAAAAACCCTTAATGTCTACACTATCCAGTCCCCTGTTTTTCGTGATTGCTTCCGTAGGTAATTGGCAGATGATCCGTGTCCTGCAGACTTTAAAATCTCTCTCTTCCTGCTACCAATGTTACTCTAGTCATACACTCACACAGTGCATTTTCCTAGTCCCAGACTCCTGCAGTGTCTCTTCCATCTGACACCTGGGACACGCAATGTTGCATAAACCTGGGACAGAATTACAAGGCTCTTCAAGATACCCTCCATGAAAGCTCATGTCTGGAGGTTGTATTATGGCAAAACTTGCATAAAAGGGCAGATAAATCAGATAAATAGACTCCGGAGAGCAAGAAGAGGTCGAGGGGGGAAAAAATGTATATATCTTAGACTGGTGGACACCCACCGACTGACCACATTTACTTGGGAAATTATGTAAGCAAAACAGACTGTGAGACCACACAAAAATCATTAAGTGAAATCAATGACTTTCAGTTCTGTACTTAAATGTCAGCCTTTCCCCTAATGTAGCAACAAGACTTTATATACAAAGATTGTAAGTTAGAGAGGCAGATGACGGTAGGCATTTACAGTAAAACATCTGAGTGAACTCCAAGATATTCCTGGATCAGTAACGTAGAGCATGTCCTACAGCACCACCTAGCAGGCTAATTTAAAAGTGGTCCATATCCCTGGATCCCTGACTAAAACGATGTCCCTGTGCAACAGAAATGGGGTGCACTTCAGCCCTCTTTCACCTTCCTTGCTGTAACACCTGCTTCTTGAAACCACAATCGTGCCAACATGGTGATTAGTAAAGTTGGGGTCTCTGCTTTTCACATTTATTATAAATCTCAGTAAAAATGGAATGCTGTGCCAGATTCTCAGCTCTTTAAGAAATCATTGTTTTCTAGACATCTCCAGCTGGTACAAAAGGCAAAAGCACCTTTAAGAAAGACAGGCCTTACAAACTCACCCAACATTCCCTCCATATTCACCAGCAGGATAAGTAAGTTTTAGTGACTTTCAGGCTTTTAAAATCCATCATCATACTGTGTTTCAGTTAGTGAGGACTCTGGTCTCCAGTTGTCCATCATGACCTGCATGTGCTTTTTCATTGTACATATGCATTAAGTATGATTATCAATGCCAACTTATCAGCTGTGAGTTTTGGCAGGTGATGAAGCTCCATGCTGAGGCTGCAGACCCATGGCTCTGACAGCTCTCTGCTGACATACATAGGGAGGTGCTCTCCTGGTTTTTTGGCTGGGTTGTTTGGGTTTTTTTCTGGCTGCCTTTTACCTTGTTAAAGCCTTGGCACTTCTCAGAGTTTTCAAAGCTCCCATTAGGCTTGCTAACCTGGTAGAAAATGACCCCTTTTTGTCTGTTACTATGTTTACTGCTGATAGTGAGGTAAAATCAGTGCACAAGAGGGTCTGATGGATGTCAGATCTGGCTAAAAGTAAGTGGCTCAGAGGGAGATGGAGGTGGCATCTTTCCTGTGACTTCTCCCTTTGGGTGGCAGCAAGCTATTCATCTGCCTTGCCATATTGCATAAAAACAGAACCTAGGGGTAGGACTGTGCCCTCTCATGAAGGAGTGAGTTTTCTTAGCAATTAACAACTAGTTTACTGGAAGTTAAAACCAAGGTTGTCATTACCAGCCTCTGCTCAAAACAGGGAGGGATCTTGGCAATGCCTAGTTGGGCCTGTTTAGCACAAGCATTTCTAAAATACAGGAGATCATCTACTAGGAAAAAGAGAGGATAAGTATCTTGATTAGAATGCTTTTGCATAAGACCTAAAGAAAAATCTGAATTTGAATGAGAACTCCTAAGCATTCAGTTTATAATCTTCACCTTTTCATGCAAACTCAAATCTCAGGCTAAAATGTCTAGGAACTAAACCTTTACTGGTAAGAAATGCCTCTATCAGTGGCTGCTACAAAGAAGACATCTGTCAAAATTAATCATAAGTAGAAAATAACCACAGCTTGCTTTTATTTCTATTCTGCCTCTCTATTCTACCACTACAAAGCATAATTTCCATTTGGACTGTGAAAAACGGTTACCCTCACGACTGCCTGATGTGAACGGACATTTTAAAACAACCATTGAGCACCAGTGCACACCTTTACTATAGATGAGACAAACCCAGTCTTTTACTATCCACTACCCAGATTCTAACCTGGCCAAAAGTTATTCTGTGTCCTTGTTTTGCAAGGACTGCACAACCCAGGGGCAAGACTGGACTTAACAGAGCTGTGCCCTGAGAGGCCAAAGCTTCCAAAGGGTACTGCTCTACCACCTCTTCACTCCAGCAACCCTCTCCAGGGCTCTCTGAATGCCCAAGCTGTGGAACAAATTCTCACAGGATTATTGAGAAACTACACTGGCCATATGCTTTGAGCAAATAGTAACTGCAAAGCAAATAACAATCCCTGCATGTGTTATTCCTTATTCCATTAGGAATGAGAGAGAAAACAAACCCTACATG
>NW_008693310.1:0-1036 GCF_000695815.1 Acanthisitta chloris | reverse complement strand
CCCTTCATTGGGGAGGGCTGTATTGATAATATAAATGTAAAGTATTTTGCACGACAAACAAGGGGAGTTACAGCACAGACCACAAGGGCAGAGAATCCCAGAAGGTCTTCCAGGAGAACCCATAAAGAATGCCTTGAAGAGCAGACATGGTAACGAATCTTGAGAAGAGTTCAGCCCCTGCTTCTCTTTGCTTCCACTAAAAGATGTTACATTGAAGAGAGGAGGACCTCGGGGATTTCTGGGGACCAGATCAGGGCTCTGACCTTAGTCCCCATGTCGATTTGGGTGGTCCATGCACCCAAGTGAAAGGACATGGTGTCAGCACCTTCACAGCTCAGCAGACGTGCGTGGTTTGCTTTAACCCTTCATCTAACGTGTGCAATGTCAGCAAAGCTGCAGCGTAACTCAGTAGATTTAAGCATGATTTTACTTCTGTTTGCTGAATGCACCGCTTAGCTGGAAGTCAGTTCAAACTGTATTAGGAGATGGAAACTGCACTGAAAAACATGCAGCAGCTGTCATTTTGGAACTGTTGGTTTAGAATGAAGAAATAAAAGGAAAGAGAAAAGGAGGGAATGGCCCTAAACTGAGACAGGGGAGATTCAGATTAGATATTGAAGTTTTACACAGGGTGGTCAGGCCGATTAGATATTAGAAAAAAACTTTTACACGGTTAGGGTGGTCAGGCACTGAAATAGATTGCCCAGGGAGGTGGTGGAGTCACCATCTCTGAAGTGTTTAAGCGGTGCATGGATCTGGCACTGGGAAGTTATGGTTTGGGGGTTAGAGTGAAGTGACAGGACAACGGGTGGACTTGATAAGATGATCTTAGAGGTCTCTTCCAGCCTTCGATGACCCCGGAGAGCGGCTTTGGCTGGCCCTGCCGCAGGCTGTGACTGCTCTTCGGGGCGTCTCTCCGGCAGCTCTCGGCGACTCGGACCGTGCCCGGGACAGCTCTGTGCACCACTGCCCGACCAACGCTCCGAACCCTGCCCCTGCAGCGAACCCGCGGCCGCGCCGAGCGCGATCCCTGCCC
>NW_008693309.1:0-277 GCF_000695815.1 Acanthisitta chloris | reverse complement strand
TGGGAATGTGGGGGGGATGGGAATGTGCATGGGGATGAGAACTGGGGAATCAGGACGGGGAAGGGGAGAGGGGAAAGGAGTTTGGAAAAGGGGATGGGAAGGAAGGGAGAAGTGAGGAGGGAAAGGGGAAATGCGGGAAGAGAAAAGAGGGAGAGGAGAGGGAAGGGAGAGGGAAGTGAGGGGGGAAGGAGAGGGAAGGGAGGGGGAAAGGAGGGGGAAAGGAGAGGGGAAAGGAGAGGGGAAGGAGAGGGAAGGGGGGGGGAAAGGGGGGGGAAGG
>NW_008693308.1:72995-73272 GCF_000695815.1 Acanthisitta chloris | reverse complement strand
CAGGGGTTGGGGCTGGATGAGCTCTGAAGTCCATTCCAGCCCCTTAGCATTCTATGACTCTGTGCTTACTGGAAGAGACTGGAGATTGCTCCCAGCCAGACCTGCATCCCTCCTGACCCCACACCCAGCTCATCCCAGAGGCTTCCAGGCGCTTTCCAGGACCATCTCCCTGCAGCCAGCCCGTGGGAACCCAGCGCACAGCCCTGCAGCCCTGGGCTCGAGGCTTCGGACACTTCCTTCCATTCTGCCCCGGCTTTCCGGAGTTTATCGGCCCCGA
>NW_008693308.1:48643-72972 GCF_000695815.1 Acanthisitta chloris | reverse complement strand
AAAAAACCCCCCCGCGGCGGGAGCCGCTTCCTGCCATTGTCCGCGGGGCTCGGGGACAAAAGGCAGCGGCACAGCTCGCCCGACTTGTCCCAGCGCTCCCGGCCACAATGCGGCTTGGAACAACCACCTCCCAGCGCAGCGCGGGGAGGAGGGAGTGGGGAGAACTCTGGGCATGATGGTGTTAAACGGGGCTATGAAATGAGCCCCTCTGACACCCTCCCAGAGGGGGAAACAACGAAGCACCTTGCTGGATGTGGTGGCCCTGCCACCAAGGTGCTCGGCAGCTTGGTGGGGGATCCCTAGAGGAATTGGTACATCAGTGTTCTGTTCCAAAAACCTTCAAGGTGTCATTGAACTGTTCAAAAGGCACAGCTCAATAAAAGTCCCTCCAAAGTGTAGGCAGGGGGTGGCAGTAGCCCAAAACCCCATGCACGAGGTTGTCCAGCACTGTCTGGCTTCCCTGACTACTGTGGATCCTCTGCAGGCAGCTGGAGAGGCAGGGAAGTGGGAGCAGGGCAAAGGGAGCAGGACAATGGGAGCAGGGTGATAGGAGCAGGGTAGTGGGAGCACATAGTGGGAGCAGGGAGTAAGAGCAGGGCAGTGGGAGCAGGGGTGATGGGATCAGGATAATGGGAGCAAGGCAGAGGGAGCAGGGAAATGGGAGCAGGCAGTGGCAGCAGGCAGTGGCAGCAGGCAGTGGGAGAAGACAGTGGGAGCAGGGTGATGGGAGCAGACAGAGGGAGCAGAGCAGTGGGAGCAGGGCAGTGGAAGCAGGCAAAGAAAGCAGACAGGGTGCCCCAGGAGGGCACATGGGCAAGGGTTAAGGTTCCAGACAGACCTGCTGCAAGACTGGAAACTGGAGCTGCAGAAAGTGCAGTCACCACACTGCCCTCATCCCTGGCATGGACTGCCCAGTCCCAGCACCAAAAATCCCAGTCTCATCTGCACCAGAGCAGTTCAGTCTGGAGGAGCTCTGCTTACCCACCTGGATCAGCCCAGGAAGCACAGCTGGGGGCTCCCAGTGCAGGAGCAGGGCACATTCCCAGGGTGCCCTGGCAGTGGCACACAGCCCACCCAGCCTGGGCCAGGGCTGGAGCAGCTGCAGAGCTGCAGGCTCCAGGCTGCACACACAGCGGCACTGTGAAACCTCCTTCCAGGGGACTCGGCACAGCCAGCACTAATGGGACACTGCCACCACCTCCCCTGCATCTGTGACAGGCAGCACAGGCCTCCCTGGCACAAAGGGACAACCCCAGCCCATAGCTGTTGGCAACAGCCTCCAGGAGAGTTTGGGCTACCTTTAGGTGCAGCAACCCCATCTGAGGGGTCTGTCAGCCTGGGAAGGGCTCTCACCAGCTGGCCAGGGACTCTGAGCCCAAAAGGTGCTCCAGGAAACAGCATCAGAGATGGCTTTTCAAGCAGCATGAGCCTGGGAGGAAGAGGGTTAACCCCATCATGGGTTTAACCTCATCATGGGTTCAACCTCATCATGGGTTTAACCTCATCACGGGTTTAACTCCAGGGCTCTGTAGCAGCTTCTCCTGCCAAGGAGCCAGAGTGCAGAAGAATGTGACCCTGTGCTCTGCAAGATGGTCCCATGTGGTGTGACATGGTCCTGAGCCATGCAACGAGGTCCTGAGCTGGGCAGCATGACCCTGAGCAATGCACCACAGTCCTGTGCCAAGCACTAGAGCCCTGAGCAGCACCCACAGCCGTGGCAGGGATGGAGCTGGTGTGGGCTCGGTGGGGCAGGGCAGGGGGCAGGGCTGGTGCCACAGGAAGGCAGGAGGCCACTCCCAGCACCCAGCAGGTGTCACCTGGGGAGAATGGGACCAGGAGCACTTCCCATGGATGATCTGTGAATGGCACATTGTTCCTGCAACAGTACAGCCAAGGCAAGCTCTGCTCTGGGGGGCATGGGGAGCATCCCAGACCACCAGGCTTGCACAGGCCACCCCTAAACAGAGCTCCTGAGGCATAGCCTCCACTGCCCCTCCTGCATGGCAGGGCCAGACATCACTGCTGACCACAACTATTCTCCCTGAGATGGGTCCTCCACAATGGTCAAAGCCTGGCAAGAGGCTGGTGTGGGCAGAGAGCCACACTGCTCCTGCATCCCACACACACTGGGGCCTGCCACCACAGGCTCTCTGAAGCCTTTTGCCTGTCCCCACCCAGTGCAGACACCCAGGTGCACCTCTGCCTCCACAAGTCTCAGCAGACATTACCTCCCCAGGATTTGGGACCCTGCAGGATCTGGAAGCATTGGTGAGAGACACCCACCCACACCCCATGCTGGCTCTGGGTGACATGCCCTGGGTGCTAAGCATCTCCCAGAGCTGCCTGCCAGTGGCAGTGACCTTCCTGGCCCCTCCACTATCCCCAGTGGCAGGGTCCTTTCTGGCCTCTCCACTAGCTCCAGGGGCAGGGACCTTCCTGGCCACTCAGACACTAGCTCCAGTGGCAAGGATATTTATGACCCCTCAGACACTAGCTTTTGCCATGGGCATGGAGATAGGGACCACATGCCAGGACACCTCCACCCCAGGAGCTCCACCACCACCACATCCAAGCCAGAGCCACCAGCTCCCATACCTTCCTGTGGCCCGAGAACAGCAGCGTGAGCTGATGGATGGAGCCTCCATTTTTGATAAGCTCTTTCTTGAGGGTCCTGGGGGAAGGCAGGGCCCAGTGGCCCGTGGTGTCGTGGTTGTCCAAGCAGTTGAGGGTGGTGTCAGAGGTGAAGCAGTGGCTCTTGGCCTCCTGCAGCAGGCTGCCCTCGCTGTGCGTGCGGCGCCGCAGGGAGCTCTGCACGCTCAGCGTGTACACGGGCTGACAGCCAGAGGTCTCGATCATGCTGCTGCGCTTCATCTCATTCCTCTCCAAGTACTGCTCATCACTGTCCTCATCCTCCTCATCCTCATCTTCCTCTTCATCCTCGTCCTCTCCATCCGTGGTGCTGCCTGCCCCACCTGCCGCGCTCTGGCTGAAGGTGCTGTCGAGCCGCAGCTCGGGGATGACGAAGGTTGACAGAGAGCTGGGCTGCTCCTCTCCCTTTGTGGTGGCCACTGGCTGCTTTTCCTCCAGGAGAGGACCTTGGGTGGCTCCCAGAGCATCCCAGGCCTTGGCTGGGGCTGGTGCCTCAGCAGCTGGAGGAGCATCACCCGCTGTTGCCTTCCCGTCCTCCGAGTGCATCTGGCCTGGTTTCTCAGCGTCTGTCTCCAGCATCTGCCCACGAGAGAAGATAGGAAAGGATGAAGGCAGAAGCACCCCACATCTTTCTGGCCACCTTCCTGGGGAGCCTTTCCACACCTAACACCCCAACTACAAGGCTGGCACCACTTTGTACAATCCAAACATGATCCAGTGGGATCTTTCCCATGTTCCTAGGTGATGGCAAGTCACCCACCATTCCCTCAGCACCCAGTTCTGCTCCTGATCACTGGAGCACTGGGTTCCCCCACCTGGAAGGAGTGGGATGGGGCCACTCAGCTCCTTGCTCCAGCACCCAGCAGCGCTGAGGGGTTTGGAGGAACCCTGGGGTTCTGATGGTGGAGGCACCAGCCAGGCTCAGCTTCAGCTGCAGAGGCAGAGCCAGTAACATCATCCTCACCATGTCCCCCGGGAGCTGCTGGTGGGGCTCAGCCCTGCAGGGATCTTCCCCAAGTGCAGCAGAGAAATCCAGCAGCTCTCATCTGGCAGCTCCAGCCCCTCCTGCACCACCTTACTAAATGCCAAAGGGAAGCACCAGACTCTGCCCATCTGGATTGCCCAAGCTCAGCCTGGCTCAGCCCATGGCTCTGGGGCACCCCATGGCAGCTCCTGCTGGCTTCAAAACCTTCAGCGTGGTTTTTCCAGCTGGGAAGGGCCTGAGCAAGCTGTGCCCTTGCAAAGGGAAAAGCCAGAAGTAGCCTAAGGGAAAAAACTTCCAAGGTTTGTTTTGTGAGCAGCAGGAGCCTGGGATGAGTTCTGTGTGGTTATTCTGTCTAAGCCAGAGGGGCAAAACCAACTCAGCAGGGGACAAAGGCCAAAGGAGAGAAAAATCCTCCCTCTGGTAAGTAATTCCCACCTACACAGATCCTGCAGGGCTGGGGCAGAGGCTATTCCACAGGACCACCCCAAGGTACAAGTCACCCAGAAAAGAAGTCACTGTATCCCTAGCTGAGATCCAAACATTTTCACAAGCCCAATGGCAACCAGAATGCTGGAGTTAACAAAGCTCTGTATAAATTAGGTTGACTTCAGCTTCAAACAGAGCAGCAGCCCTGGGAATCAACCCATCCAGCCTCACATCCCATTGGGAAGAGGCACCCATGGAGTGGACAGAGGTTGTATTCCTGTGGGGGTCCCAGCTCATGACAGCAGCCCCTGCAAGCCATCCCCTGGGCCAGCCAGCCTGCTGCTAAACACCCCCTGGCCTGGGGATGATGACCCACCTTTGGATCTCCCAGGCAGCTGTGTGCAGATGTTGGGCTGCAAAAGCTACAGTTACACCAAGGAAACAGCCCAGAGGTGTGTGTCACTCTGCACAGAGGGAACAGTGCAGAGACCACACAGCACCTGGCAGCACCTGCAGGAACCCCTCTGAGCTCATGGTCAAAGAGCTCAAAGGGTCAAAACTGTCTGGGTGTCCAAAAAGATGCTCAAGGTCAGTGCCACAGCAGCTCACAGAGGAACTCACACCTGTTCCACTGTGCCTTGTCCTTTGTTATCACACCTAAAGGGTCCCAGTTACACCTGCAGCATGGAGAGCAACTGCTCTATCCCATTCAGTATCACTTGGACTCCCCCAGTGAGTCTGAAAACTAAACTTCAGAGCCCATCATGTCCTTAGCCCCACCTGCAACATCTGCCCCATCCCTGAAACAGCTGGATTTGATGGGATGCACAAGGTGGATGTTCCCATCCTTGGGGCTGTTTCACTCACCACACAGTAATTCCTTGTAAAAAGGGAATCACAAAATAAAATCACCTTGTCAAAAGGGAATCTGGAATGTTTCCAGCCTTGCTGTGCAAGGATGATGTTTGCATCAGTGTGTGCTTTAATGCTGCTGTTTATTTGTCTTGCAATCACTGTCATCATTATTTCAAGGAATAATTAGCGTATAAAACCCACACGGCCCTCAAGTCTCTCCCCACAAAGCCCTCCCTGCCCCCAACAGCTGCCTATCTGACCAGTCCTTCTGCCTCATATTGCTGGTTGCCCACATCAGATAAGGGCCTAGAAGGAAATGAACAGACTCCTTTAAAATGAGAGCCATTTGGGGATTGAATTAAATCCCTGTGCTAATTCAATCAGAGACTCTGCTGCTCTTCTCTGGCATGGAGGGGATGAGCAGGAGCCTCACCACTGACTGGTGGTTCCATCACAGGCTGAGAGCATCACCAGGGCTGTGAAATCCTGTCTGTGCAGTGAGGGCCATGAGCTCTGCTCAACATCAGCTGGTGGTGGTGAGACAGGGAAGGAAGCAGCAGTAATGCCATTGTGGACAGCCAACAAGCCTGGTCCTGGCTGGAGGCACCATGGGCTTCATCAGCACAAAGCCAAGGGTCACCTTGCTGCCCAGAGCTGATTTAGGACATCCAGGACAGGGCTGTGACCACCTTTCATAGTCACACACTGGTCTGGGTTGGAAGGATCTTAAAGCTCATCCAGTCCCACCCCCTGCCATGAGCAAGGACACCTTCCACTAGCCCAGGTTGCTCCAAGCCCCATCCAACCTGGCCTGGGACACTTCCAGGGATGGAGCAACCACAGACTCTCTGGGCACCTGTGCCAATGCCTCAGCACCTCACAGGGAAGAATTCCTTCCCAATATCCCACCTAGCCCTGCCCTCTGGCAGTGGGAAGCCATTCCCTGTGTCCTGTCCCTCCAGGCCCTTGTCCAAAGTCCCTCTACAGCTCTCTTAGAGCCCCTTTAGGGTCTCTAAGGTCTCCCTGGAGCCTTTGAGCAGCTTTTCCAGTACCTAAAGGGCACTGACACCTTCTCACCATCATCATGGCCAAGGGGCTGCTGAAGGAGGCAGCAGTTGGATGCAGTGTGGATGCTGTCTGAGCAGGTAGGTGCTGTCCTTCCACCTCACAGACTCATCCAAAACATCCCACGTTCTCACTGCAGCAGCAGTAGCTCAGCAGCCAGCAGTCAACATCTGGATTTCTCCATTCTCAGTGTCTTGGTCTCACTGCTCTGAACATCTGGGTGTCTCTGCCATCAACATCTGGGTGTCCCTGTCCTCAATATGCAGGTTTCCCTCTTCTCAGCACCTGCCTCTTCCCCTCCTCAGCATCCCTGCACTCAACATGCTGCTCTTCCCATTCCCAGCATCTGGGTTTCCCTGTCCTGAGCTGGGCAGGTCAAGGTGCCAAAGGACTTTACTACATCCTCCATGGAGAACCTCACACTTCACTGTTTCAGTTTCTAAGTGACCAAGGCAGCTTGTCCCAAGAAGGGGAAGAGAAAGCAGAAGAAAGAGCTATCTCCAAGCCCCAGGATGGCTATCTGGGGTAATTCTAGGGAAGGAGGATGATAGGTCTGAGATCAGAGCAACAGCAATGGTGTCCCTAATACTGATCTCTCTATTGAACAAGCTCAACACACCCCAAAAAACACCAACACTGCCCTGCCTGCCCCAACATCCTCAAACCCTGCACCTATAACCTCCTTCTGGGCTCTTTGCCTTCAAGGATCACTCACTGTCTCAAAAAGTTATGTTTTTCAAGTTGTTCTCAAATCTCCTTGAAACCAAGACAGGAGAAGCACTGCAAACCCTCTGCTCCTTGGCCTGCAATTCAAGCAGGTTTTTTGAGTTGCTGCTCACACCTAGGACTGTTCTAGCTCTCCAGCAGAGCAAATTTCAACAACCAGACATGGGTTTGTCAGCACAGCCTGGACTTCTCCAACATGGCCCTTCTGGTGGGCCCCACCTGGAACTTCCAGCTGGGAAAACACCAGCTATGGGGACTGCCCTGCCCTGCCCTTCCCCTGGTGCTGCCACAAGTGCTGTGGCATGAGGCATTCCCTTAAATCTCCAGCTTGGGGAGATCAGGGAAATTCTGAGGCTCTCAGCTTCTTGTCTCAAAGCCTCTGCTCCTCATAGTCATGGAGCTACCATAGGTCAAGTAGCAGCTGGACATAGGGGCATTTAATTCAGACTTTCCTGGCTGCTGATGGGGATGCTCAGATTTGCTCTTTCTTTGGTGGTAATACTGAGGAAGAAGAGGCTAAATACATCTCACAGAGGTGCCCTGCACCCAGGCAGCTCTTCAGTCAAAAGCAGGGATTGGGAAAAGCAGGGAAATTTCTGCAGGTAACAGATGATGTGAGCAGGAGAACAAAGGCCATGCTGCTCTGACTGCACTCACACCCTGAGAGGAGTGAATGGACCTCCTGAGACAGTGCTGAAAGAGCCAATCTCATGGGCTGTCCCCACACCATGGCAGCTGCATCCTCCATGTGTCCCATGGGACCTCTCTGGCTCCTGCTGCCCTTCAGGTGAAGATCAAAGGTGCTTCACCAGTCCCCAAAAGCATGTTTCTCCATGGGAATGAGACCAACTCCCTCTCCAGGGGTATTTTGGGAGAGATGCAGCCAGCTTTGTTACTACAGTGCTGGAGGTAAGATCCCTCCTCACAGCAGACAAATTGCATGGAAAACAGCACCTACACCACCCACAGAAACACCAACCTTTCCAAAGCAGTTTTTTTCCTAAAGCAAAAGGACAATAGTATGGTTTTTGGTTCTTAGCATGGGACAATTGTGCCCAAATCCATCAGATCAGAAACTTCTTACTGTGAAACATCACCCAACCATTGATGAGCACCTTGGGATTTAACAAGTGACCACTAAGAACCAAGCAAGCACATGGCTACAGGGAATGGTATCTAAAACATACATGGGGCTAAGGGGAAGAAAACCAAGCCAGAAATGCAAAGCAGAACTACCAAAGCTTGAGAAAATCTTCATGGGAGTCATTTTGAAAGTGCTCACAAGGAGCATCCCCTGAGCAGCTTCACTACTTGCTGTCCTGAGCCACAGCAGCTCTGTGGGCCAGCCCAGGGCTCACTGCACAGCCAGGTCTTCTACCCACTCCCTGCTCAATTACTGCATTGATGAATAATTGATAGACAGCAATTAGTGTAACAGCATAAGCAAGAGTGGGTATAGAAACCCAAACAGCAGGACCCACAGAGCCTGGGGCAGGGCAGCGAGGGTGGATATATACTTCTGATGGGAGTTCTGGGCAGGTAATGTTCATACCACCCTAAAAACCCTGGGCTTGAGCTGCCTCAGAGCCCTGGCAGGAGAAACCCTCCTGGAGAGAGGAATGATCCTGCGACAGCAGCCTGCAGTAATCCCATTCCCCCATCTCTGCCATCCCCAGTGGACCACTGTGCACAGAGCTCTGCCCAGGGCATTGCCCAGCCCTGACACTGCAGCACCTACACTCCATGCCACTCCCAGAGCCACTCTACTCCCTCAAACACGGTGTAACCACCTGCTCAAGGTGTCAGCCAACACCCTGGGACCAACCCTCCCCACATGGATAAGCAGCTGGAGTCACCAGGGACTTGCTACTGCTGCAGCCCTGAGCTGCCAGCCCAAACCACAGCTGTCCCAGCAGTCCCAGCTCCACACCCCAACCCACCCAGTGCCCTCCATCCCCACCGAGGCTATGAGCATGCACATGGCTCTGATTTCAGGGGTTAGGGCTGAAATTGATCCCCAGTGCCAGCGCCCAGAGCGTATCCAAAAGGCTGGAAAAGTCCTGGAGCAGAAAGGCACATTGTGAGCACACTGCAGTGCCCATGGCACAGCCCAGACTGGAAACAGAACCTCACAAAGTCCCCATTGCTAAAAATACCCCTTCCCTCCTCCTGGATGCTCACTACCACCCTTGAAGCCCAGCCTGGTGGCAGAGGAACCAGGCAGGAGCCACAGGTTCCCCAGGAGAGAGCAGAGACCAGCACAGGGAGCAGAGCAGATACCTTTGATCTCCAAGGACATCACCGCTCCGACACCGCTGTGTCACCTCCTTGCCCTGCGGCCAGATCCTGCCCAGCAAAGTGCCCAGCCTCAAGCTGCAATCTTTAAAAGCAAGACCTACCAAATCCAGGCTCTCAGTGGCATCCCAGCAGAACGGCCCCAGCGAGTGGCATCTCCCTGTGGCAGCCCCAGCCCTGCCATGTGCACGCGGCGGTGGCTCAGCAGGCACTGGCGCAGCGCTGGGCTCTGCCTCTGCTCTTATTAATGTCCATGTCAAGCAGCAGCTGAAGCCGCCCCAGCCTCTCCCAGCCACTGCTCCCTCGTGCCCCTCGTGCTATTTATGGCTCTGCCAGCACTCCCTGGAGGTATTTTTACCTGCCGGTAGCGGATGGTTGCTGTGCCTTGAGGAAGAGCCATGCATCACCCTGAAAGCGCTGCGTTCGCTCTCCTGCTCCTGCCCTGTCCTGCCCCCGAGCGACACTGAGCTGCAGACTGAGCCCAGCGCTTCCTGCTAAATGAAACTCTGCTGCAAGTTTGCTGGTGGTTTTGTTTCCCCAGCTGATTCTTATGGAAAAGGGAGAGCTCTGAAGTGGGAGATGCTCTGCAGCAGGATGCTTTGCCCTCTGCGCTGCAGCCCCTACCAGCGGCTCCACCCTAATGGGATGGGGAGAATAGGCAGGAGGGAGTGTGGTGTCCATCCAAGGGACAGTCCATGACCATCTGCTCCTCCTCTTCTCCTGGGAGGGCCAGTGTCCTCTCATGACACCCCATGCACTGCCTGGCTGAGTGTTCCTCCTCCTGGGATTGCACAGAATCACAGAGGGGGAATCACCGAGCTGGAAGGGACCCCCAAGGGTCATCAGTCCAACTCCTGTCCCTGCACAGGACACCCCAACAATGCACCCTGTGCCTGAGAGCATTGGCCAAACACTCCTGGAGCTCTGTCAGCCTTGGGGCTGTGCCCACTGCCCTGGGGAGCTGTTCAGTGCCCAAACACCTCTGGGGCAAGAACCTTCACTTTATTGACCTTTATTTATTTGATCTGAGTAAAGAACCTAGACTTTATTGACCAAGACAGGCAAGCTGTCCTGCTGGCTATGGAGAGAGTGTGTTATGGCACAGTGAGGTGTGTGTGTGCAGCCTCTCTCAGATATGTGCTGGTTGTTATCTGCACCACGGCCACCTTCACTGATGGGTGACACCTCACTGCCACAGTGACAAGCTCTGCACTGACTTTGGGCACACATGTCCCCTGGCTCCCAGTCAGCTGCAGCCTCATGGATGCTCCAGGGATGGAGCAGAGGAAATGTGCTGTCTCCTCTTCCTCACAGGTAGCCACAGCTTTGCAGTAGTACAGGACATGTAGAAGATCCCTCACCTGGTCTCACTGGACACAATGTCACCATGGACAGCAGCATCATGGCACGGCCACCCCCACAGCTGAGCTCAGCAGCTTATCCTGCCTGCACTGGTGAAGGGAGCTGGGCTTGGTGGGTTTTGTGCCTGATCCCTCCCTGAGGCCACCTAGCTGTCTGTGAGACATGGGATGGCACCACACTGGGGGTGCCCAGCTGCCCCTGAGACTCAGGCAATCCCCAGCCCAGGGGTTCCTGGCCCTTCTCAGTCAGGAATGAACCAGCCACCATCCAAACCTGCCTTCATCCACCAGTGTCCATCATGGTGGTGATACAGCCGAGCACCAGCTACTGCCTGCAGCCTCATCGACCCAGGCACTCTGAGCACGGTGGGACCTGGAGCTGGTAAGAGGATGTCTGGGTCATAAATATTCCCAGCAGTAAAAAACAGAGGGGTGGAAAAGGGGGAGGAAGGAGCAGATCCTGTCACAGCCCACAGTCCTCAGCATCCTTTCCTTTCCCTGCCGTGGTGGATTGGTGCTGCTCAGCAGGGGAATCTCTCTGCAGTGCTGTTAGCAGGGGCAGAGCATTGTCCCCTGGGCAGGATGAGGGAGGTGACAGCTGGAGCATGAGATGATGCATTCAGCCACTGGAGAGCAATTGGGAAGGACTCATCCCAACATCACTTACAACAGGACCACGAGGCTGGGTCTGGAAGCTGTTCCTGCTGCCAGCAGAGATTGCTGGAAGGAAACATCCAGCTAGAGGAGAGGACCTGGCAGAGCAGCTCTGCTGTGACTGGCTCCAACAGGGCCATGACCGCAGCCACACACAGGACAGAGGAATCCCAAATGGCACCAAAACCAACACTGGTGGCTCCAAAGCCCCACACAGCTCTCCTGCAGTTGTGCTGGCAAGCCTTGCCCTGCTGCTCCATGAGGAAGGTGCTCATTACAGGGCAGGACACCAAGCCTCACAGAGGCACTGCCACGGGGGCAGGATGAAGCTGTGCCTCCCAGTCCCACACTACTCTGGACATCACCACCCAAAGCCCCCTGGCATTTGGAATAGAACCTTTGGCTTTGCAAAGGTATCAGAGGCTGAGTAATGTCTGCAAGGAGTTACTTGACATCCCAGTCCACCCAACCACACTGGAAGGAAAGAAAAGGAGCAACCACTCGAAAGAGGAGCTGTTTGAGCACAGGAGAGGAGCTCCAGCCAGCAGCACTGCGCCAAAGCACTCCCAGCACCTTCATTAAATCACAGCAGCGCTGGCTCAAACCACTTAGCCTGTGCCTTTTGACCACCCCGTGCAAATGATCTCACACCACTCACCCCCCCGTGCTGCCGGCGCCGCTCCTGCCCGCACTCTCCCTCTTACAGCCCCTCCGGGGATTCAGAAACAGCTCTTCCAGGGTTTAAAAATGCCTCTGGCCGTGATGGAAGTGTAGCCTAACTGCTCGGGGGGATGTGGGATCGCTGGTGCCACTGGATGCGCCGGGAGGACACGGGAAGCAGGAGCCGGTGTGTGCCGGAGGGAGCCTGGGAGCGCAGCTAAGCAAACTCAAATCGAGCAGGAGCTGCAGCTCTCAGCTGCTCCATCGGCCCCGCTGGCCCTCCTGCACACACGAGCCTGGGGCACTGGGAGCCAGTGGCTCTGGGGCTGAGCAAGCAGGCATGGGCTGGTAGCCCCCAGTGCCTTCCCAGTACCCAGCGTCGGCACCAAGAGCTGGCAGGGCTGGACAGGGAGATCTCAGAGCCAGGACTTGGTGCTGGGGATGATAAACAGCTCAGTACCCAGCCCAGCATCCCATCCAGCCCATGTGAGCAGCCAGGTGCATTCCAGCCTCCCTGGGCTTTGGGATGTGTCCCTGTATTTAGAGCTGGAAGACAAGTGATGTGCAACTGATGTGCAACTGTTCACCTTAGAGAAGAGAAGGCTCCAGGGAGACCTTAGAGCCCCTTCAGTGCCTAAGGTGGCTCCAAGCAAGCTTCAGAGGAACTTTGGGACAAGGGCCAGGAGGGACAGGACAAAGGGGAATGGCTTCCCACTGCCAGAGGGCAGGGACAGATGAGAGATTGGGAATCAATTCTTCCCTGTGAGGATGCTGAGACACTGCCACAGGTTGCCCAGAACAGCTGTTGCTCCTCCATCCCTGGAAGTGTTCAAGGCCAGGTTGGACAGGGCTTGGAGCAACCTGGGCTAATAGAAGGTGTCTCTGCCCATGGCAAGGAGTGAGACTGGATAAGCTTTAAGGTCTCTCCCAGCTCAAACTGGTCTGGGATTCTATGTAAGGAGAGAATGACAAGGTGAAATATCAGCCCCAGGACCCCTTAGCACTCATCCAGGCTCACCCACACTGTGGGGCATTAACAGGCTACTGCATAAAGAGGGTCTTTAAATTTCTAAGGGGACATTTGAAGCCTCACAGGGAGCTGTAACATCCCATTTCCCAGACTTCAATCCCCTGGGTGTCTGTGGGGTCTGTTCCCATGAAAGAGGGCCACAAACCCAGCAAGAATACGGCTTAGGATGGATCGATCTGGGGTAGCTCAAACTGCATCTACTTCTGTTGCACCCACTGCTACCTCTTCAAACCCTGTCCCCACTGAATTCAAGCCAGCACATTGTCCTTCTCCTGGCCTGCCAGGTGCTGAGGGGCAGATCCATGTGACATTGAGCATCAAGGCTGCCACCAGGGATTCAAGGGTTCCATTTGCTCTGTGCAGGGACCTCTGGCAGGGCAGTTTCCTCCAGATATTTAAGTGGACAGAGCTGAACCAAAGCCTGACTCACAGTGGGAGAGCAGTTCTGGTCCAGCAGACCAGTAACATAGTGTTACTGGAGCAGCCTTTGGCTGTCCTCAGTACTGGGTTTTTCCAGCCCAGGGTGAGAGCTGAGCTGTGCTCTCTGGCATGGAACAACACATTGCTTTGCTTTGCTTTTGTGACCTGGCTGTAAGCCCTGCTTTAACCCTTATTGGGGCAGAATCAACCTCAAGGGTTTCTCCCCCATTTGAGCACCCTGACAGCACAAAGTGCTGAGAGGGTGTGTGGCCAGTGTCAGGTTGGCCCTCCAGGGGCTGCTGTGATGTGCTCAGCCCTGCCCAGCCTCTTGTGTTGGCATTGTGGAAGGAAAGTCGGATCGGGTGACGATCCAGGTTTCCTGCACTCTTGGCTGTGTCCTGCCCCACAGCAGCAGGTGAGCAGGACCCTCTGGAGCAGAACTGGCAGCAGATTCCCAGTCCAAAATGGAAATACTTTGGGCCAAAAACAAAGTAAGAAAGTACAAAATCCTCCCCTCCTTCCCCACCAAACAACCTATTACACTCTGACTCCACTGCTGCTGAGTCAGAGAGAGACATTCTCACCATTTGTCCCCAGCCTTGTAACAAGCACTTCATCCCCAAGTGCTTGTCACAGCCACCCCAATGCCAATAGCCCCTTGACTGCACCAGCTCAAGTGTGTACATGTTCACCAGCCAAAGGAAGGTCTGGGAGATGCCTCAGTGTAAAGCAAACAGGTGTTGCTGAGGTGCCACCAAAGAGGGACTGCAGAGGGACATGGGTGCACAGCAGGATGGGTGCCTGGGGTGTTCAAAGTGAGGAGGAGGAGGCAGGGCATGGGACAGGAGAGGTGGTGGAGCGAGTCCAGCCAAGGGCAACGAGGGCAGAAAAGGGCTAGAGCACATGAGGAAGGGCTGAGGGAGTTGGCCTTGGTTAGCCTTGAGAAGAGGCTCAGGGGTGACCTCCTGACTCTCTGCAACTCCCTGACAGGGTTGGAGAGAGGTGGGGGATGGGGATGGTCTCTCCTGCCATGCCTGCCTGGTGGTTTTCAAAGCCAGGTTGGCTAAAACCTTGAGCAACCTGGTCTGATGGGAAGTGTCCCTGCCCAGGGCAGGCAGTTGGGGCTGGCTGATCTCTAAGCTTCATTCCAACCCCTTAACCTACTATGATAGTACGACTAGAGAGAATGGTCATGAACTGAGACAAGGGAGAGTCACAGTAGATGTTAGGAGAAATGCAGCACTTAGTGCCATGGTCTAGTAAGGACGGTAGGGTTGGACTCGATGATCTCTTCCAACTCGGTTGATGCTATGATTCTGTGACTCTATGTTTTCCCTGTGAGGGTGTTCAGGCACTGAGATATTGCCGAGGGAGGTGGTGCAGTCACCATCCCTGGAGGTGTTTAAGAGGTGTCTGGATCTGGTGCTGGAGGATCTGGTTTAGGGTTTAGGGGTTCCAGCAACGACAGATTAATGGTTGGACTCGATGATCTTAGAGGTCTCCTCCAAGCTTGCTGATTCTGTGATCCTAGGGGTGCCCCACACTGAAGCATCCCCAGGCTGCAGGTGCCTGGGCAGAGCCTGCACCCCCCACAGGTCCCTCCCGCCCCACCGCGCGGCCCTGGCTTCAATCATCCCTCGATTACACACTGTTTGCCTTCGCTGACAGCACCTTTACTCGCACTTGTCAAGCACGTTGTAAATCGTGAGAGAAACAGCCCTGCCCTCCCTGAGCTCGGGAAGGGGCAGGCAGGTCCCTCCCGGCCACGCACACACCGGCGGCTCATTCCCAGCACCGGAGCCAGCGCTGCAAGGAAGGGCCAGGGCGCAGGATCAGTCCATGCCTGCTCACACCAGCAGCAGCCCTGGGGCAGAGACAGCAGCCAGGCTTTGGAAAGTGCTGAGCATCCACCACCTCCCTCGGGAAACCAGGGGAGCTCCCGGACTCCCAAAGTCCACACCACCGAGTGTCCGTAATTATTTAGCTTAGGGGTAATCTGCATGTCTCAGACACAGCCAGGGAGCGTCTCCGAGGTAATCTCAGGTCACGGAGGCAGAAGGGAAGAGTAATCAGCCGTTCTGAGTGTGGAAGACACAAAGAAACAAGCAGTGAGAATCAGGTGGTGGCAGCAGGTCTGTTACTGTGCTGCTGAAGCTTTTCCCTGGCAGACAAACCAGCTGGAGCAGCTTCAGCCTCTCTGTCCTGCCCTTGCCCCAGCTCTGCAGTTTGCCCTCTCTTCAGTTATGCTAATGCAATATGGGCTAGACCCAGGCCCAAGGGTGTGCAGATGGTCATCACCCAACACAGGGAGGTTTCTCCCTAATTCAATACATAAAGCTGCACTCCTGGAATCACACTGTGGTTCCTTACAGCCCCAGCCCACCTCCAGGCTCCACACACCCCACTTTGGGGATGTTTGTTGCCAAGCTGGGTCACTCTGGTGATGTGTTTTATGATCTGTGTTACAGGTGCTTGCTCAGCACAGGCACAGGGCAGGGAACTGCACGCCAGAGCAGACCTGGACCTGAGGATGGGAGTTGGGGAGGCTTTGCAGATGGAGAAAATAGGCACAGAACAACTTGTGGGACCTGCTGCAGCTGGCAGGGCAGGTTCACCACTCAGGGAAGTTCAGCTAAGTCTTATAATGGCAGCAGAGAAGCCACTGGAGCTCCCTTTCCACCACATCTCCTGGACACCAGGGATAGAGAGCTGGACTGCACCGACAGCTCCCTGGAGCTCCTCCTGCACTGACTCTGGCAGGAAAAGTCCATTGGGAGCTGTACACCACAGGTATATCCCTCATGTCTTCCTACATCTCCAGAAGTGGATGCTACACACACCAAGTGCTTGTGTCTCCCAGCTGCTGTCAGCTCTGCTCTAAAATCAGCTGCTCTGAAAGCAGCAGTGTCAACATAGGCCACACACAGGAATCATCCTCCAGGCTTGACACCATCCTCCCAGGAGACACTGCCAGAGGCAGTGACAGCTCTGCAGTGCCACATCCCTGAGCCAGAGAGACCTTCCTGCCCTCAGTGCTGCCTTACCCAGGCAAAGCTCAGGGAAGGGCTTGAAGAACAAGAGATACCATCCCAAAGTTCAAAACGGGTCTGATTTCTGAGCAGGTTGAAGGGAGAGCTGTTCCCAGCTCACACACTGGTGTGGCAGCTACAGAGGCTGCTGAGGAGCTGCTCTCTGCTCAGACAGTGTCTCTTTCTCCAGCTCCAGCACACAGCTGGCACATGGCACATCTCTGCCTGGCACCAAGGCTGTGCCAGCCCTTCACTCCCAGCAAAGCCCACATCCCCTTGGCCAGGCTGTGACCACAGCGAGATGAGCTGCCTCTGGATGAGCTGGAGCAGTTATGAAGACTTTGCAAATCAGATTCTTGTTGAAGCTGATATTTCCAGCTTAATTGGTCTGTTCACAGAGCACAGACACTGTTCTTTTTCCTGAAATAGCTCTAGTATCAAATGACTTGTAAGCAAAGCTAATGGATCAGTTCCCCCCTGCAAAAAGCAACTGGTTTTCCCAGCTCTTGCCTCCCACTGCACTGGCATCCCTGGAGAGGTCTGGCCTGACCAGCTGGGGTGCAGCCTGGTCACAGCCCCAGCTGCAGCTTGCCCAGTGTGCCCACAGCCTGGCCCTGTGTGCCCACCCTACTCCAAGCACTCTTGCCTGTCCCCTGGGGAGCTGCAGCCTCACACAGAGCTGCTCTTCCTTCCCCACACTGCTCCTTCTTGCATTTCACATCAGGTTGGCTTTAACATTGCATCCTGAGCATTTTACACCTTGCTGGGATGGGAAATGGAGCTATGAACTTAATTAAGTGCCTAGTAGTTGTTCACAGGTACCTTTTCTCTCTCCTGGCCATGGACCTCACCAGTGGGATTGCCATCAGCTTCAGCAAGCCAAGACAAACTCCCTTTATCACAAGCTGGGAGTGCTTTCCATGGAGCATTCTCTTGACTACTGAGGCACAGAAAAGCCTTAGAAAGGCTTGTGATGTGTTCTAGAGTATTTTTTCCCCTGTCCAGTAGCCACCTGGAACAACTCAGGGAGGAGACACTGCAGGGCTTTGCTCTGAGCCACAGCCCCACATCCTACCTTTTGGGGGGGGGGGGGGGAGCAAACAGCACCATCACCTGAAAACCCAAACAGTCCCAGAGCACATGTCATGATGGAGAGTCACCAAGATGCCCCTTCTAGGCTCTGAGATGCTTAGATTGGAACATGTCACTGCACATCTTCACCCCAGCCCATGGCTGGATCACACTCAGCTGAGCAGAGAGCCATGCCAAACCCCCAGCAGCAGCCCCATCACATGGATCCCTCCATGCCAAGCCAGCAGGGCCCCCCTGCCTGGGCACAGTGTCATGCCAGCAAGATGCATCGCAGGAAAACAAGAGGCATGGCCGAGCCTTGTCACCTCAGTGAATCAGCTCCCTGGGGCCGTTTGCAGTGCTGGAGGTAATGAGGTTCTCAGGCTTTGTGTGCTGTTGCTATTTTAGTACATCTGAAACGTGCAGGAAAAGGAATCCAGAGGCTCTGTCTCCTGCGGAGATGTTTGCACTGACCCAGTTTGGGAGGCTGCAGAGCAAAAGCCACGTCACTCGGCCCCCGACAGCTCCCGCTGTGCCCACAGGGATGGGAGTGAGCCACCTGCCCCTGGGCCAGCCTGACAGCCTGTGCCATGGGGCAGGGGCTGCTCCACCACCAGGGGAGGCATCCAGGGGGTTTTACCCCTCAGTTCTCCATCTGCCTCACTTGAAGGGCTTGAAACACTCAGCACAGTGTGTATCTCCTCTCCCAGAACAGTGGGTCACTCACCAGCAATCCAAACCCCATCCCTGGGGAAGAGATGACTCCAGCCACTGTCCCAAACAGCTCCACGGTGACAGCCCCAGCCCCAACGCCAGGCAATGGGGGTGTCAAGTACACCCACACAGGGCAGACATGCCCAGCTGCTTCAGACCCCTACACACACACATTTCTCTGCCACAGCTGCTCAGACAGTGCTCTCAGGCCAGGCTGAACCTCTTCAGCGTGGGAAAAGTGCTGAGACTGCCTCACTAGGTATGAAAAACAGCACTTGCCAAACAACCTCTCTGTGCTTTGAGGCCATCTGGGAGGTCCAGATCAAATGCCTGAGCCCAGCCAAGAGCACGGAAGGGGCAAATCTCTGCACTGCTGCTCCCGTGACCTCGGCCTTTTCATCAGCACCCAGAGAAGCTCTCTCTCTGCTTTCAGCCCTGCCGCAGAGCTGAGCTCTCAGGGCAGGCTGGACACCAGGTTGCACAGCCTCAGCTGTCCAAATACAGATGCTGGGAGGTGGCAGCCCCATCCTGTTCACAGTATCCTCAGCTCCAGCCCACGGATGCAAATGCACTAACTGCTTCCCCAAGCAGGGCAGGAAGCTGCAAACACGGCAGTGCCTGAATACAAACTCACTCCTCACCTGGCAAACAAACAGCCTCCAGCACAGCCCACCTGGCAGGAGAACCACCAGAGCAAACCCCACACACAGGCAGAGCCCCACGCCGCTCTGAGCACAGTTTTCCAGCTCCCTCAGCTCTCTCTTACCTTGCTGTCCGTAGGAGCTGCTGCCGGATGTTGCTGCTTGGTGATGTTCTCAGCCAGACACCAGCAGATCCTCTTCTTCTGCTCCTGGGAGTAAGCCTCCAAACTTAATAAGCACTCTGACTTCTGACGTAAAGGAAACACAGGCAGAGAGAAGGTCATTAGCTGTGTGTCGCAGGCCCTGACTGTTTGCAAACTCTTTTGCTCCAACACGCTGCAGCAGATGAGTCTAAGTCTAACAATCTAACCCTTGTCCTGTGCTCTGGGCACAAGAAAGTGAAATAGCCATGAAACCAGCTCCCAGTGGTATCTCCTCCCAGAGATCCAGGCTGAGTGGGGTGGAGGAGCTGAGTTTGCTTGCAGGAGCAGGAGCAGAACCGTACAAGCACAGGTAGAGCACCAGCAGTTCTGCACCCTGTGCCACCACACTGGAAATGTGTCTATTAAGCTAATTCAGTGGGTGGAAATTGCTCTTTGCTGTATGCAAACATTAATGAGGCACCAGAGCATGAACTGATGAGAACGAGTGCCTTTGGGCTGGGTGGGGCTGGGAGACAGAGCTGGGGAGAAGCTCCAGAGCAGCTTCCTTATCCTGCTCCTGGGTGAATTTGGGGATGAAGCTCCAGATCTGGTCATGCACTGTCTGAGAGCAACATGCAGTGAGGAAGGAATTAATAGGAATGGTGGGAAGTCATCCCAGCTGAGCCCACCTCCTCTTGTGCCATAGCCCCTTCCCTGCACACATCCTCTGATACAGACCTGTTCCTCTTGCACAGGTTTGCTTTGGGCCAAATCTCACTCATTTAAGTAACTTTCTGACCCATTCTCTTGCAACTATCTCTTATCTCTCATGCTAAAAATTAAGCATTAGTAACACCTGCTGCCTGCTGGGATTTTGCAGGTTTTGCTTTAAAAAGGGTCCAGAAACAGCCAAGGATCATCTCCTTCTGTTGCCAGATGGGAAAAGAAATAAAGTGAAAGCAGAACTTTAGGACAGACTGCAAAGAAAGAAAAAAGTCTTCCACTAAGGGGCATGAAAAAGGCCTTTCCTTTCCCCCTAGAATTTCCTTCCAGCAGGGCAGGTCCCCAAGAGTGTGTTTTTTCCCAGAAAGGTCAGAAAGAACTAAAGAACCTGCAGCTTTGTGACTCTGGAGACACAACACAGCCAAAAGGGGAAATGCTCTTTAGTCACACCATTTAAACTCTGTTTGCATTGGATGTGAATTCATTCACATTTAATCCAAATCCCTACTAAAGTGGTAAATAAACCAGCTCCCACGTCACCTCCAGGAAAAGAGAGCTCTGGTTCAGTCCTTTGCAGCTCCAATAAGACTTCCAGGAAAGAGGTTAGAGCTTTCTTATGCCTGAACATCACCACGCCTATTCCTACACTAGAAACACTGAAAATGCCTGTTCAGGGCTCCTGAGCACAATTAGAATGAGCAGAGGTTTGGGATTCAGGGACACAGGGTGGTGGGGCTCCCTCTTACCCCTCAGATCCTGGGTGGCAGTGATGCTCTGAGCATCCCTGGAGCATTGCAGTGCCCTTTCCCATCCCAGATGTCTCAGTCTCTCCCAGTCCCACACCAGCAGATCACCAGGCTGCACCACTGTGGTACCCACTCACCCCTAGGAAGGTATCAAGTTGTTCCTGCTTCCAGAGGAGAGGACAGTTATCAATCTGCTGGAATGAAACCCAGGCTGGCATTTCCCTGCCCTGCATTTGGGGCCAGAAGTGAATGAAGCAACAACTCAGCAGAGCCTAAAAGCCATCAGGGCAGCTGCAAGGAGCTGATGCTGTAACTACTGCACACTCCCAGCCCCACTGAGCTCCTGCAATTCCCCAGGAGTGAGGCTTAAAGCAATTCCAAGGACATCTCATATCCCCTTGCTGGTGACAGACACACAGCTCACCTACCCCTGCCCTGCAGCCCATCACTGATTCAATTACAGTCCATTTCTTTGATTGAATTTAGCATACAGTGCTGCTCAGCCCACGCTGGCTGTGGAGAGCAAAGTGCCCCTCTCCCTCCCTCCTCCCTGCCTCAGTCACCTGGGAATGTTAAAGCCAGGAGAGGAGATTGTCCTCTGGTCCAGAATGAAAGGCAATCACCCCAATGTGTGTCCTGGGTGTTGCGGGCAAGGCTGAAGAGGGACATGAACAGCCAAAATTGCATTTAGCGAATCTGTATTTTACTATCCTTGTGCAGTGAGATCTCAGCACTTTATTCCTGCATAGTGACATTTAACCTCTCCAACACATTCCCCAAGAGAAGAGCTCTGTTTCTCCCTCTTCCATCAACCTGCTCCCCCAAATAATCTTAAACTGGGTCAAGGAAAGTGTCAGCCCAATCCACAGGGGCTGAGCACCCCCAGCTGCCTCCAAATCCCAGGCTCCTGCTGGCAAAGCACTTTGGGGTGCAGCCAGATGAGGGACTGGGTGTTACAAGGGCTAAAGCTCATGGCTTGTGTCCCTGGAGCCCAGTCCATGCTGGACACTGAGCTGCCCACACACAGGGAGGCTGGGACAGGGGTCAGTGAGCACAGGGCTGTGCTGTGCCCTGCACACGCTGCCCAGCTCTGTGTTCATTGGGAATCAGTCTCCCTGCTATTGTTTTCATTCAGGGAGGCTGCTGTTGGGGCTGCCAATATTTACAAAAGAGAAAACAGGGTTTAATCTCACAGTGCTGGGAAAGGAGGATGCAGATGGCGTGAAGGGGGCGTTTGCCACCAGATAAAGCCAGTGACTGAAGTAGCTGCCAGTGGCCTTCTGCTGCCTTCACCCCAGGGCTGGGAAAAACATGTTATTGCAGGTGGCGTGTGCACACAGGCACAGGGGCTGCCAGTGAGCCCACAGATCTAGGGCAGCACCAGTAGGAGACCCCACACCACATGGTAGAACAGGAGGAAAACACAGAGCATGTATTGCAGAGAAGGATCCAGACTAGCCAACACCACCCCAAAAAGACTCTGTTACAGCCAGGAACAGGTTTCTTTTGCTCCACGAAAGCAACTCACCCCTGTGGATGCTCTCCTAGGCTGAGATCTTGTCCCATAGCACTCAGGAGCATGGGGAGATGAGAGGCAAGAGGTTTGGCCAAGCAGAGCTCCTGGATAGCCCAGCAGACACCACCCAAAGAGGGACTGTTGGCTCCATAGCCCACAGATCAGCTGAGGAGCTCCCAGAGAACAGCACACACCACAGGAAGGACTCCCAGACCCTACACACCCACACAGCAGACATGCCCCTCTGTGCAGGCCCCAGCACACACATGTGGCTCTGCATGGCACTGCAGAGCTGAGAAATCACAGTAACAACAAGCTAGACTCAGCCTGACACCTCCAGTGCCCTGAGCTCAGTGCCCAGCCAAGCCCAGGGCTGTTCTCTCACCACTCATCTCCCCAGCTGTGCTGGCAGACATATCCCAGGGGTGGTCATGTCCTAGAATCCCAGACTGGTTTGGGTTGGAAGGACCTTAAAGATCACCTCATTCCACCCCCTGCCATGTGCAGGGACGCCTTCCACCAGCCCAGGTTGCTCCAAGCCCTGTCCAACCTGGCCTGGAACACTTCCAGGGATGGGGCAGCAACAGCTGCTCTGGGCAATCTATGTCCTGGGGTAGATGTTCCCCCACAGATGAGGGGATGCACTTCTGCTCCTTCCCCCTGGCTCCTCTCCTCTGCATGGTTTATTTCAGGGTGGTTTGGGGACAGAGCTCACAGCTCAGCTCTGGTCTCAAACATTCAGAGTGTTGGTCCATGGCCAAACCCAGCAGAGATCCCAGAGGGGAAGTACCTCGGAAATGGGCTCCAGACTACAATAGCTTTAAATCACAGAGCAAACCTTCCACCAGTGAAACAGGCAGCCCTGGGAATATCCTGTGCACAAAACATGGGCAACTGCTGCCTGGTTACTTCATGCCCCACACAGCTAGGTCTGATGAGAAAGTTCTCTTTGCTCCCATGCTGGGGGGGTTGGGGGAGAACCACAGCTCTTCCTGTGGTTTTTGGACTGCTGGGCACACTGGTGGTGCCCAAAAAACAAACACTAGCAGACTGGTGATGCCCAAAAATCAAACACTAGCAGTAACAGCAGAGACCCTACAGCTGGGATGACCCAAAAGTGACAGGATGTCAGGGATGCTCCAGCAGATGATGTGCATGGAGCTGCTGTTGCCAGGGTGCAGCAATCTCTATATGATTCCTTGCTGTGGGGCTTGTTTTGGGGCCAGGGAAGCTCTGCAGATGAAGGTGAAGGATCAATGTACCCATCTTTACTTGTGACACCAAGGGCTGGCCCTTAGCAAACGGGTTTTCATTGTCCTACAGACAGGACAGGCACCAAGGGGAGCAAAGTGGACCTGCTGCCATGCAGTGCAGAGCTACCCGTGGCCCCAGCTCAGCCCAGGCTGGTCAGGCCCTGCTGCACTGAGATGCTGCTGCTAAGGAGGGAGAAGCTGGAGAAGCAATGCCATGGGAGCACTGCATCATGGCACAGCTTGGAGAGTGCCCAAAGAGGTTGTGGATGCCTGGAAGTGTTCCAGGTCAGGTTGGATGGGGCTTGGAGCAACCTGGGCTAGTGGAAGGTGTCCCTGCCCATGACAGGGAATGGAACCAAATGAGCTTTAAGGTCCTTCCAACCCAAACCATTCTGGGATTCTATGCTAAGCCCCCAGGAGGAACAAACAGCCCAAAGAACCTTTTCCATCCCCTTTGGAGCAGCCAGCAAGGACAGAGGGCTCAGTCTGTTTTCACAGGCCACCAGGTTATCCTTAAGTGGCTCATCAGAAAACAGCCTTCACAGGAATCCCAGCCCTGAGCTGAGCCAGGCACAGAGCTCCTGCTGCAAACACCACTGTGGTAAACAGAGAACAGGTCCAGCACCTTCCCTTTCTGCAAACACCCCTTCTCTCAGGGAAGAGGGCTCAGAGCTGAGCAGCCCCAGTGACAGCAACACCAAGCTTAGCCACCCACTGCCAACACAGCCTCAGAGCTGCCTGTTCTCCTTCCAGCACAGCCCCATGGACAGCGAGCCCCAGCCTGTGCAGACAGCCCCAGGGAACAGCAGTTCCCTCTGAAATCAATCCTGGGCCTTTTTTAAAGCTCTCCAGTACTGTAACCACACCATATCAACTCTTCTTTTCACCAGCATCTGGGAAATGTGACTCCAGAATTAGAGCTGGGGGGAGGGGGGGGAATATGAACTTTGCTCCAAAAAGCACATTTTGTGGTTATCTCAAAGCTCAGGTTCAGGTTGAGCTGTGTAAAGATGCACAAAAGCAGGGAAGCAGAGTGTCCCTGTTTATCTGTTCCTCCAGCTGGGACAGGAGCACACTCTGCTCTGCTCAAAGAGACCTGAACTGGGAGCTAGCACTGCCCAGGAGTTGCCCTGGCCCCAGACTTCAGGCTATGCCACCTTGGGGCATCTGCTGGTGGTGTCATTCCACAGTATCTGACCCACAGGGCAGAGGAGATGAAGGTCAGGGTCTGTGTGCACAGAGGAGCAGCCTGGCCACCAACTCCAGAGCCACTCCTGCGTGTGCTCAGGCTCTAGGGATCTTCCAAGACAGCACTGGTTTGGACCAGGGGAACATTTCAGCTGCAGCTGGAATTTGGGGCATGTTCT
>NW_008693308.1:45077-48624 GCF_000695815.1 Acanthisitta chloris | reverse complement strand
ATGCCTCAGCATTTGGGGTAATCTGTACATGGGTTCATGTCACAGCATCCTTCAGAAGGACTTTTCCTTGGTCTAACATCCCTAAGGGCATTAAATGAGCAGTAACAGAGAACACTTTGGGAAATGAACTCTCCTCTGGAACAAGCTGGGATGTCTCCAGTGGAGATGATGGAATGAAGCACATTTACACAGACTACAGCATTGCTCCCACTACACTTGGGCTCCAATGCAAAGAGCATTTGTTCAGAGCACTCCCTTGCCAGCAGCTGGGACACAGCCCAAGGATGTGAACAGGAACAGTGCCCATGGGGGGCCTATGGGTGCAGGATGTGTCCACACAGAGCCAGGGTGTGGGATTATTAGGTTGCTCAGAGAAGCTGTGGCTGCTCATCCCTGGAAGTGTTCTAGGACAGGTTGGATGGGGCTTGGAGCAACCTGGACTAGTGGAAGGTGTTCCTGTCCGTGTCAGGGAGTGGTTCTGGATTATCTTTAAGGTCCTTCCCACCCAAGCCAGTCTGGTATTCTATCATGGGGCAAGGGGAGGGACAGTGGCATTTTCTGACACTTGTTCCAGAGGCTCTTTCATGCAATTAGGATGAGCAAAAAGTCAGGATGGGATGCAGGTAGGATGCAGTTAGGAAGGCAAAAGAAGCTCAAGCACAGATTCCCAGCATTAATTGCTTGGGTCTACTCATGTGCTCATCAGAGCAGCCCAAGGAGCTGCTACTCCTTGGGAAGATCTTCTCTTGGAGCAGTTTCCCAAGAGAAACTCTGGTGTCTGCAGATGAAAATTTCCAGAGGAATAAAGATCACTTCTGCTAGTGCTTTTCAAAGGAAAAACTTACTGAGCTACTTGATTTGAAGTCAATTTGGTCTGAATATGTTGGGTTTGAATCAAACACTTGTAACAATGCAATAAACCAGTGATCTGCAGTTTCCTCTCAGTGAGATATTTCCGGAGCAGGGAAGGGTGTGAATACAGCCCTGGATCACATTCAGGGCTCCACACTGGCTCCCTGGGAGGCTTCCCATTCCCACCAGGCAGCTAATGTTTTCTCCTGAAGGTTTTACACACAGACAGGAGGTGTGTGTGTCCTGCAGGGAATGACCTAGGGGTAGGGGGAAATGGGGTGAAGACATGTGGGTCCACACTGAATCATGCAATCCCAGACTGGTTTGGGTTGGAAGAACCTTAAAGCTCATCTCATTCCACTCCCTGCCATAGGCAGGGACACCTTCCACCAGCCCAGGCTGCACCAAGCCCTCTCCAATCTGCCTTGAACACTTCCAGGGATGGAGCAGCCACAGCTGCTCTGGGAAACCTACTCCAGTGCCACCTATTCCAATGCTCAAATCAGCCCAAAGCTGTCACAGACAGGGTCAACTGCCATTTGGACTTAAAATCCTGAAAGGAAAGATATGTTAGACCAGATCTGCAGGCATTGGCAGGACTTTTTCTCAACAGAAAGGTTAGAGAAGGTGTAATGGCCATAAACTAAGCCACAACAAGTTCCACCTTCTTTGCATTGAAGGTGGCAGAGCACTGGAACAGGCTGCCCAGGGAGGGTGAGGAGTCTCCCTCTCTGGAGACATTCCAAACCCACCTGGATGTGTTCCTGTGTCACCTGCCCTAGGTGACTCTGCTTTGGCAGGGAGTTGGTCTCAATGATTTTCAGAGGTCCCTTCCAACCCTAACTAATCTGTGATTCCAGGTATCCACAGCATTCCTGAGATAAAAAGGTCTCAGGACTTCACTTCCGAAATCCTGGCTTGTGCATGTGCTGGGACTACCACAGCCCTCCCATGACCAGCAGAAGGCACAAACCCACCAAATTTGACAGCTCAGTGGAGAACATTCCTTTACTTCTGCATTCTTTCCAACAGCAACCTGTATTTGGCCCTTTCAGGGCCATGTGCTCCACCAGAACTGGGACCACCTGCGCTCAGGACCTCCAAAAACTACAACTCACACGTTGAAGAGGCTGTGGAACAAACACCTCTTGTGCTGGAGCCTCCACCAGCCTCTCCTGTTAGCTCTCTGGCTGCAGATAACCATATTGCACAGGGTTGAAACTCTGTGGAGTGATTTATTACACACAATTAGACATGATGACTAGCAGTAGCTTTTTTGTGACACTCCCTGAAGGTTGGAATTTTCTCTCATTTAAAATAAATGAAGCAACTCACAGGCATTGGAATGTACTTTTGTTTTGGATCATATCAGATCCAAAGGCAAATTTGTGACCTTATGGGTCAGAACATTACTCAGAAAGCCTCAAGATGAGTAGGAGGAGGAGACTGTGGCTCAAGGCTTGAGCAAAGGCAGTGTCAGCCCAGCCCTGCGGGTTTCCCTCACAGCCACACTAAATACATTAGTGCTTATTGCTGATGATTTGTGGGCAACAAACTGCAGTACAAGAGCTTCCACCACTCTCCCAGCAGCACAAGGGATGTGTCTGTCCAGACCATGGTGACAGGAACTCACACAACACTGATCACCAAATCCCCCAGACCCACCATCTCCATCCAGAGAGGACCAGCCTGAGACAGCAGAAGGTTCCTGGCAGGTACAGAGCTGCTGGCAAGGCCAGGGATGGAGCACGTGCTGCAAGAAGCAGGCCACGAGGGGGAGAGACCTCTCAGGGTGACATGGTTTGAAAGAGCCATGAATCATAGTATTGCAGTATGTTAAGGGGTTGGAGTGGAGCTTAGAGATCATCCAGCCCCAACCCCCTGCCCTGGGCAGGGACACCTCCCACCAGAGCAGGTTGCTCAAGGCTTTAGCCAACCTGGCTGTGAACACTGCCAGGGTTGGGGCAGCCACAGCCTCCCTGGGCAACCTGGGACAGTGTCTCACCACCCTCACAGCAAAAATCTCTGCCTAGAATCTAATCAAAATTTCCCTCTTTCAGTTTCTCCCCATTCCTCCTTGTTCTGTCACTGCAGTTCCTAACACAGAGTCCCTCTTGAGTCTACAAAGAATCCATCCTTCCCTTACGCATCCTTATCCATCCTTATCCTTCCTAGCTGCCACAAGCAGTCACAGAGTGGGCAGCAGGACAGCCACATCTGCCATCAGGACTCAGCTGGCACCCCAAGGGTGCCAGGAGTGTACCAGCACCAGGCACTGCCAGGAGATCCCTCCCAAGCCTCCCTGCACCCCAACTCCTGGCAGCCTGAGCATGTTCCCACAGCAGAGCCAGCCCCTCTCCATGGGAATCCATCCCTGCAGAGGGAAACAGTCTTGTTCCAGAGTCAGGAAGGAGGCTGAGCCTTGCACCAGGGCAAAAGAAGGTGCCACAGCCAGGAGTGTGGTACCCAGTGGACACCACATCCATGAGGCAATGTGGAGAGCCATGCTGGGATGGCCCAGAGACTCTCCCCAGCCCCATGTGTGCTGCATCCTGAGAGTGCCACTTCCCTGGGCCCAGCTCCAGCTTTCCTCTGACAGCAGGACATGCCTCAAACCCAGCCCACTGCAAAAATAACATTACCAGCACAAACCCACACTCCCATCAGCCCAGCATGGCACCCAAGCCCCCCCTCA
>NW_008693308.1:24541-45066 GCF_000695815.1 Acanthisitta chloris | reverse complement strand
TGCTTTTGAGGAGGACCATCCCTCCCTCCCATGGGCTACAAGGCCTAAACCTCCTGGTTGACACACCCACAACCCTGCAACTAAAGCTCTGCCCCTGAAATGGGAATGCAAAGAAGACAGACAACCTGAAGGTTACTCTCTTCTTGGCTTCCCTGCAGGAAGGAGATGCTGAAATGCACCCATGACAATATCCCATCATTTCAGAAGGGCTTTCTCTCTTCACCTGGGGTATACCCTGAGCCATACAACCCCTGTGCTGCAAAACTGAGAGGTTTCTGCTCTCTTTCTCTCTTCAGTCCCTGCAGCCTGGTCACCTGCCCCACGTGGCTCCTGGAGTGGTGACCTGCAGGTCACTGTTTCCTAGAAGAGAAGTTGGGAGAGCACCATCCAGCCCTGACTCACTGCCAACTCACAGGCACGTCCTCCTCTCTGCACCTCAGCTTCCCCTTTTGAGCTCACATTTCCCATTGCTGGAGAGCCTGATGGGACCTACAGCTGGAAGTTCACTGTCCCCTTCACCTTGAAGCCAGCTGTGCTCATCTCCCTCGCTCAGTGCAGACCACCAGCCTCAAAGCAAACCCAGGGGGGCTAGGAGGGAAGGGGTGGCACAGGGGACATCCTGCTTGGCAAGGTGCTGTCCTTGAGCCAGAGGTTGCCCTGATGTCACCTGAAAGTCTGGTGAACAGGGGGTGAACAGGCACTCCTGGGTATGGCATGTGGCAGAGCTGCCAGTCACATGGATCTGAAAATTCCTGCTACGCTTGTGACTATCTCCAAAACACCTCAGGTGGACAAGAGGAACAAAAAGGAGTTTGCAGAATCAGTGTGACTAGCCCAGACCTACTGCCCTCTGTGGGGGAGCCTGAAGGTAGGAAAGGAAATGTTTGCCATTTTCCATACAACTCCTGCACTCCAAACACAATGGATGTGCAGGATCTCACTCCTCAGAGCTCTTACAGCCCATTAGGCCCCTCAGAAGAAAGCCAAACACTTCCTTACACTCTGACAACGACAGCTCTTCACCTCTCAAGACCTTATGACACACAGCCAGCTCTTTCAGTCACTTCTACTTAAGGGCCCAAAGCTTCTGAATTAAACATCAGGCTCTGAATGCATCTCTCCAAGTGCCTGAGATGTGCCAGAGTGCCTGGATGCCACTGCCAAACACCCACCACAGCCTTTCTGAGTCATGGCCCAGGATTAGCTGGGAGGGAACATCAGCCCAGGGTGATGTTACACTGGGACACACACTGAGCAAACAACCCCCGAGGGACAGCTCAGCTCCTGCCCCAGGAAGAATCAGAGGAGACAAGGAAGGAACAAGAGGGAGACGTAAGAGAGATGCTGTCAGCGCCCGGTACGCAGTGGGTCGTGCTCTGGCCCTATCCCAACCACTCAAGGTGAACAACTTCCAGCTGAGCATTTGCACCCAGCTTTCACAATAGCTTATTATTTCACAGTGCTGCTGAGCAATGTTTGCCTTTCTCCTCTGTGCCCTCGAGGATGTTTCCCACATCCATGTTTCCAGCCCTGAAAACACAAGGCCTTGAAACCAGGAACACAGTAAAGTCACTTGAAAAGGAATAAACCTCACAGTGGTCAATGATTAGGGAGGCTCAATCACTAGGAACTAAGTTTGCAGTGTCCTTGGCTGCATCACAACACAAATGTGACTGTGCCAATGTCTGAGTGACCCCAAATCTGATTAGAGCACTTATCCCCACGTGTTTACAGCTATGATCCTATGTCTTTTAGGCTGAGCTTCCTTATTTAATTTGAGGCTTTCAAACCTGCATCCTTGAAAATAAGAAAAGCCAAGATGCCTAAAAATAAACACCAAACAGTTGGGAAGGAAATCTGCCCCTGGGCTAAAGGATCCCAAGAGAAAACAAAAGGGAGATGCCTCAAGGAAGATCCACAGAAAGGGGAAAAGAAGAGGGAAGAGGAAAAGAAGGGGGCAGGGGAAGAGGAGCCTGTCCTAGTGCTGCCCAGCCTCCCTGTTCACAGACTCCTTTTAGCAGCTTCTCACTCAGATATTCTGCCTACAGCTATAACATTTCCTTCCCAGATCTCTGGCAAATGAATTAAAGAGGAAGTTTAAATCAGCCCATTCAGTGCTCCTTGACCCAGCAGGAGGGATCAGAGCTCTTAGCACGTGCTCAGCTCCCACTAGAAAGTTAAGCACCACTCACCTCTGCAAGGTAAAGGAGGCAGAACTTCCGATCTTCTGAACCTGTGAAGCAGAAAAACCAGGATCAGAACGAAGCTGCAGCTGCATTTCTGCAAGCAGAGCCACTGGCAGAGGAGCTGGCTAAGGGACAGCACTGAATGAATATTTGTTGTTGTCCCCCTCCAGTACCAGGCTGTGATCTGGGGTGATGTATGTGGCATCTGCTGGGGCTGGGCATGGGCAGGATGTGCTGCATGGAATCCTGCAGCGACTCACTGAGCAGTCATGGATTTTCCTTTGGGGGTGTCCTTCTGGAAAGGGTTTGTTTCAGTCAGAGGCCATGTGCAGGTTCTCCTGCCCAACCTGCCATGGCACAACCAGCCTGACACCTTCCCAAGGGCTGTGGAGGTCTCACAGCCATCCTGGGCACTGTCTCTCCCATTGGAGAGGGATGGGTCTCTCCCACATTACCTCTAAGGACACTCTGTTCCCAGGAGCACTGACACAGAAGCTCCTGTTCCTCCATCCTTGCTCATTCCCAAGCCCTTGCATGGTGCTGGTGGTAGTGCTGTCTGTCCTACTCCCCATCAGTGCCAGCAGCTGGGGCAGTGCCTCTCCAAGGAGTTGGAACCAAATACCAGGACAAAGGGAAGCAGCTGACATAGGGCAGGGTGAAGAGCTCATGCTACTCCATCAGGCTGAGGGCAAACTCCCCAAGGTCCAGCCACCAACCACTCAGAAGATCTGGCCAAGGAACTTGCACTTCCACGGTTTCAGGAAAGGAAACAGTGCTGGAGGCAATGCAATAACCAACACTGATCCATATCTTGCTGAAACACGGAGCAGCCCAGTGTGGCTTCTCATTTTGCTGCCAGCTATGCCAGGGCATGGGTTACGCTGCAGACTGGTTCCTGCAGGCCTACCCTGCCCTATACCCAACTAAAAGGCAGCCCTGAAGGTTTGCCCTGGTCTCTGATCCCTGCTGGTGAGACCAAAGTGCCCCCAGCCCTGAGGGAAGCTCCTGGCATTCATCAGCCTCACAGAAGGACGCAAATCTGCCCCAGGACAGGGTCACCTCGGCTCTGAAGCTGGACATCCCATCTCCAGGATCCAGCTTGCTCCTTCACACCAGCATGCCCTGCACCAACTCTGCCCTTGGCAGCACTGTGGGGCTGAGGCTTTCCTAATGCCCTTAATGACATTATCTGGGCCATGAGATCAGAGCTGCAGCCTGGGCACAGCCACAGATCCCACTCAAAGCAATGTCAGCACAAGCTCTGCTTCATTTCAACAGCCTGAGCTGTGCTAGTGATGGGAACAGGCTCTGCACAGTGCTGGAAACACTCTGTTCCCCAGAGGAAAGCAATTCTGCTGCTGCAGGCCATAGCTCAAAGGTCAGGATAAGAGCTGTGACCCACTGAGGGACTCAGCTGCCTCTTGAGTTACCCCATGGGCAATGCAAAACCCATGAAGAAGTGGTTGGGGACCCTTTGCTGCCCTTTGGGGGGTCACAGGTCTGTCTCTGCTGCCAGCTTCACTTGTAGTGCAAGTTACAGGTTATGGGTTGGAAAATCCTTACAGGGTCACCAGGACACTGTGTCACAGTGGCTGCTGGAGCCCAGCACCAGTGGGAGTGCTGCTGTGCACCTCTTGGATGAGGAGCCCCTGTGTGTTCCCAAAACCTTCACTGTGCTCCCTCCGGGTAAGGTGAGGGTCAGGGAAGCAAACTGGCCCCAGGGCTACTGAACCATCACTTTCAGAACCCTGAAACACATGAACAGACCTGGCTGGGAGCCCATGGCTCATCTCTGCACCACAGCAAAACCACTCACCATTCCCCATGGCAAATGCCTGAGCTCTCCCAGCACCCTCTTTTATAAATCCCAGCAGGACCATCAGGGAGTATTTTCCTTGTCCATTTTCCTTCCAAAGTCCCTGATGGGAGCCCTTCAGCCAGTATTTTTGGAAGCAGGATCTGAGCCTGCTGCCAGCACACCACAAGTCCACCATCCTTTTCTCCTGCTCTGTTTCCCAAGTGGCCAGTGGTACAACACCTCATCTCCTCAGCTGGGATCTGCTCCTCCCTGCACCAGGACCAAAACTCTCCAGGCTGCCTTGCAAAGCAGACTGCAGAACACCAGTATGTCCCAGCCACGTTCCCTGAGGAGCTTTAATCAGGCTGATGTGAGGAACAAATCATCTCCAGCAAAGAACAGTGACAGAGTGTAACAGCCCTGGTAATGACCCCACTTCTCTTGGGCCTGTGTTTATTCCTTCTGCATTAACAAGTGATCCTGACAAGGTGCAAACACACCAGAATTAAATTCCCTCCTAAATTCCTCTCCATTGAGCTATGAATCTTGGCACCAGCAACCTTTACAGCCAGCAGCTCCTGTTCCCTGGCCCTCCCAGGCTCACTGGCCAAGCAGCCCAGTGCCTCGGGACACACAAAGCAAGGAGCCAGCCCAGGCTGAGGAACAGCTTCAGTTCCATTTTCCACCAGTAACTGCCTTTAGGAAGACCAAACAGGAGGGCAGAGACTGGTTGCCCAGCCCAGTAGCTGGGCTGGAGCCAGGGTGAGGAGTCCTGGTGAGGGGAGGCTGGAGGGTGATGGCAGAGCAAGGAAGGGCAGACCTGAGTGTTTGCCAGGATTGCTTAAACTGGAGCATTTTCAAGGCTCCAAAGCATTAGGCTGGAGCACCAGAGCTGATGTGCCCAGAGCTGTGCAACCTGCTCTCCACAGAGACCACAGGGAGAGGCACAACCTCACCCCAGCAAGGTGGCAGCCACCAGGCTGATCCAGGGCTCTGCTCCCCACACCATTTGTGACAGCAGCACAGCACAGCCAAATTCAGGGAAAAGCTAAAGGGAAATAAACAGCAGAAAGAAAAAACTCACTTGAAGATATTTGCTTTTCTTCCTGATGTGCTGGTGGGGACTGGATTGGCTTCCAGAGTAATGTGAACTGTCTCTGTGCCAGACACTGCAGTGTGCTCAGCACAAGGAGGAGGGTGCAAGCTCTGTGGGGACACATCCCCCTCTCCAGCTAAGCCCTGTCCCACACACCCACACTGACTTACACAGCTCCTGGCAGCAGCAGCTCTCAGCACCACCCTGGCTATGCCACTTCCCTGTGCAGCCCATGGAAAGCACCTGCTGCTCCCAGGATTTGGGTGCTGCATGCCTGGTGTCGGGTAAAAAAGATGGGAAAAGAGGGAAGATGGCCCTGTTCCTTTGTGCATGGCCCAGAGGCCTGTGGCAATGCCCATGGTGAGGGTCCCCAGGTCCTTACACGTGCTCCGTAAGGACAGGACTGCATCCAGCTCACAGGGCAGGGTGCTGTGGGGCCCTGGATGCATGGGCAGAAAGGGAAACTGCTGTGCACATCCATACCTGGCTGCCAAGAGAAGACCTACAACCATGGCTGGACTCGATGATCTTAGAGGTCTCCTCCAACCTCAATGATTCTATGATAAGCTCGTCACCCACTGAGGCACACGTCCTTGGGGAAGTGTGGCAGTGTTTCCCAGCACTGCTGGGGCAGCAGGGAGAAGCCATGGAAAGCCCATAAATGACTCTCTTGACCTCTGACTATCTTGGAGCTGTAAGGTATGGCAGGTTGGGATGTCAGGGACAGTGAAGCAGCACATGAGAACTCCTTGTCTGCAGGATCCCAGCTGGGGATGGAGTGCCATCATCCAGCTGCAAAGTCGGAAGACTCCTCTGTGTCCCAAAGCTGAACACACCCACCCAGAGGAGACAGGATCCCAGCACATGGAAATTCCCACAGTATCCAGTGAGGAAGCCAGCCCTGTCTCACTGGAAAGCTTGGCTGGTGTGGTGCTCATCAGCCTTGCTGAGCTTCTAAAGCAGGAAGACAGTGCATTGTAAAGCAGATCAGACTGATTTGCTTTCACCCAGGGCAGCGAGCGGCAGGGACAGGAAACATCACAATGGTCCTCAGCACACCGGAGATGTCTCAATTGTTGGACGCGGCAATACGCCTGTTCCTATTCATGTGCCATTCAGCTCTTCAGGAGACAGAAAGAAAGGCCCTGCCAAGAGGGACAGGCATCTTTTGGCTCTTTGGAGCAGTTCTGCCCAAACAAAGAGGGTCTGAGCTGCCTGAGCACCAGCTGTGCTGGATTCATGGTCTATGTGGGGCAGTTCAGTGGTGTAGAGACCTTCAGCTACTTCAGAGAGGCTTGTGGAGCTCTGTGGAGGCAGTGAGGCAGTTTGGTGTTGTAGAGACTTTTTCATCCCCTTTGGAGCAGCTTGTAAAGCTATTCCTGATGTGATCCAGCCAAGTTATTATTGCAACAAGGAACTAAGTGGCACAAACCCCAAGGTGCTTGAGGTGAGGAGTCACGTTCCTGTGCCAAGCTGCAAACAGACCTTGGTGCAGTCAGGACTAGCACCAGGGTTGATTTCTCCAAGCAAGTGAACAAGAGCAGAGTTGTTCCCCAGCCTTTAGGAGCAGCCAGGGGCAGCACATGCTCCAGAAGCAGACACCGACCACATGCACTTCAACGAGGAGCAATTTCTTTTATCCCTTTTATAGAAATAAACAGCACTGAGAACACAACAAACCCCAGGGAAGCTGCAATAGCTTTTCTCAATGGCTTGTGTTGTGGTGCCCAATCTCCCTCACTGTGTTTCTGCCTGCAACAAGTAGGTCAGCAAATCTGTCTGGAAGCAGAAGTGTTGTGGGAAATGGGAAATAACAACTGACACACAGCCTGTGTTTGACAAAGCACTGCAGATCCCCAGCACTGAGGCTCACAACAACATGGGGCACGTGGAGAGACACAGCTCAGCCACTGAGCTCAAGGCTCAGCTGGGGAAAGGCACAGAAAGCAGCAAAGTTCATCCAGAAAATGATCCATTTGGACAAGCAACCTAGGTCTGGACTGATCCCTTTTGATCAGAGCCTAAGGACTGCACCACGACCTCAGCTCATCATCAGTTACAGAGTAATTCAGGTTGGTAGGTAGACTCTGGAGTCCCAAAGCAACCAGGGCTCTGCCCAGTTGAGCCCTGAATGCCTCCAGGATTGGAGATCCCATAACCTCTCCAGGCAACTTCATATTTGACCAACCTCATCACAGAAAAGTTTTTCCTTCTATCTAATCCTGCATTCCCACGTCAGGTCCTGGTGCAGTGACACTCACTGCCTGGGTTAGAGGAGGAGCTGGGCCACCAGCCCATGCTGAGGCAGTTGGGCTGCTGTAAATAAACCAAGCCCATATCCAAAAAGCAACCACACCACAGAAAGAACAAGGCGAGACTGGAGGTGGCTGCACCACAGCAAATAGGATGTGGTAGAGCAATCTATTCATTCCTCTTTTGACTCCAAGTAAGTAAAGGGCATCTCTAAAGCCTCAGCACTTCAACATGAAATAACCCATTTTGAGTCATCCCTTGCCCTAGAAGCTTTCTCCAAGGTGTTGGCTGGACAAGAAAAGTCAGGGCAAGGTCCCCAGCCCTGCTCTGAGGGCAGGTTTGCTCTTTCCCCCTCAGCAGGGTGTGCAGGGGGGGATGGATGCTAGCACAGAGGAAACTGTGGGTGGCTGAAGGGAGAAGTAGCAAAGTAAAGGTCATCAGGGCTTGGCCAGACACCCCTGGAGCCAATCTCTGAACTCCCTCGAGGCACCAGGGGGGAAACCTCAAGCCTTCACTTCCCTTTCTCAGTCTCTGCTGTGACAGTGTGACACTAGCAAGGGGAACAGTGAGACCCTGAGGAATGCCAGCCCCAAATCCTGAGGCATGCACCCAAAAAGCCCTGGAAAGAGGCTACCTGAGTGCCCCTGAGGTGTCCCAGGAGGTGGAGCTCCCCGGTTTATGTAGGGATGGGAAGGGTGATCCTGGCCCTGCACACGAGGGAAAGGTAGTGTGGAAACACCAGTTACCATCACCAGGTACACACACTGGAAGCAATGGGATAGTGGGATACTATCCTGCTGCTGCCCTTTATAGCTAGCAGCTAGAAAATTCCCCAAATGTCTCCAATTGCTGCTGCAGACACTCACCCTCCTGGAGCTTGACACTGTGCAGGTACAGAGGGTTCCTCAGCACGTTGCAGTGCCCTGGCTCATCCTCCTTGGTGAAGAGCAGCAGGTCAGAGTAGACAAAGAGAGTCACCTGCATGCACAAGAGCAGCAAAGAAGCAGCTGTAAGGAACTCAGGCACTGAGAGAGTGTCCTGGAAATGTCCTCTACTCAAAGGAGATACACCAGGCAGCCCAGGCACCTCTTCCAAGGGACTGATTGCTGCTGCACCCCTTGGGGCACTCCCAGAAAGCTTCAGACAAGGCTCCCCCCTCTTGGCAGGCACGTCCTGAGGCTTGTGGAGTCCTGTGACAGGAGGGATAAACCTGCCTGACAGTTCAATGCCACACAAACACACCCTCTCTGCTGCATAACTTACGTAAATGGGAAGTGACAGGAGGGTAACATCAGTTATAAATCAGAGCAGGAGGAAGGAATGAGTTGCAGACTAATCCCAGCATACTGTGGAAGTAGAACCTAAAAGCAAATCTGCATGCCCTGAGCACAGTCATGAAGGAGCTTCACACTGTTCTCAGGTGGGAAAAAGAAGTTTGGCTTTCACAACAGCAGGACCCCTGAGAGCAGCTGCTGGGAACAAAGCTGACACCTCTGAATGGCACTGGTGGGTGGAAAGGAAACACCAACCCAAGTGTCTGCCCAGTGCTGTGCTGGAGCAGTGACTGAGTCCCAGGAGGTGGCAGTTCAGAGGCAAAGGGAGAGTTTGATCTGCTCTGGCTCTTGCCTGAGGTGCCAGTTTGATCAGAACACATTGATGTGAGCTTTAAAAGAAGGATGAACTTCTCCACTGTACTGGAGAATCCTTGACTCAGAAGCCTCCCAGGGGTGAGCTGCTTGGTGCAATCACTGTGCCACAGCCCAGGTGTGAGCCTGTGCTGCTCTCCAGAAGGAGCTGGGGGCACACAGCAAACCTCAGGAGGTCATAGGATCATAGAAATCTCCTGAGCTGGAACAGATCCAAGGATCACCAGTTCAACCTCTGCCCTGCACAGGACACCTCAACAATGCACCCTGTGCCTGAGAGCATTGGCCAAACACTCCTGGAGCTCTGTCAGCCTTGGGGCTGTGCCCACTGCCCTGGGGAGCTGTTCAGCACCCAAACACCTCTGGGGGAAGAACCTTTGCCTAATATCCAACCTAAACCTGCCCCAGTGCTCAACCACTCCCTGGGGGAAGAACCTTTCCCTGATACCCACCTAAACCTCCCCTGACACAGCTCCAGCCATTCCCCCATGTCCTCTCACTGGTCACCAGGGATGCCAGGAAGCAGCTGCAACCTGGCAATGGGCACACAGCCTGGCACAGTGGCCACACTGACTGCCAGACCTTCACACTGCCCAACCACACTCAGCACAGCACACAGCACGTGAGGTGCTCCCCAAAACCTCCCACAGCAAAAGGAAAGCTGCTTTGCAACACTGAGCAAAAGCAACAAAGAGTTTGTGACTTTTAGCAACCCTTTTGCCACAGCAGATAACACCTCAGAGTCCCAGGGGCTGTGGGAAGGGAGCACTGCTGCCACCCCCAAGTCCCCCTTGGAGAGGTGACTCTGCTGTGGGCAGGGACTGAGTCACTGCTGCTGGGGATGTGGTGTCAGTGCAGTTTGTGCCTGGTGGCTGAGTGGCACACACATGTCCTGAGGAGGACAAGCTGGGTAAAACAGTTATCACATGGTGGTGAGTCTCATCTGGCTCTGAATCCAACCCCAAGCCCTGGCCACAAGGCTCCTCCTTGCAGTGCAAATTCACCTTTGTGGGATTCTCAATAAGCACAGAGGTCCTGGCAGAGCTTTAACTGACAATGAAACCAGGGAGGGGTTGTTCTTCTCTGGGTTGTTTGGAAAATCCCTTCGTCTGCTCTCAACACACTGCTGGCCTAGTGCCCACATCCACCCCCTTCATTCCTTCAGGACCTGATTATTAATACAAGGAATAACAAAATACAAGGAATAACAAACTACTAGGAATAACCAAACACAAGGAATAACGAAAGAAACAATCTCCACTCTAAAACTTCACCCCATATCCACCTTGTGCCAAAATGTAACTTCTGTGGGACATATCCCACAGGCCCCAAAGAAGAGATGTCCAGGGATTTTGAGGACAGCAACCCAAAGTGAAGGAGATAAAAGCACAATCAGCAAGTGGTCATGGTGGAATTAAAGGAAAGTGAAGACCAACTGATCTGAAGACCAAATGGAAGCTTAAAGAGTAGAAAAAAGATTAGGAAAAAAACCCACTTTAAAACCAAGAAGGCTTAAATAGGGAATCTTGGAAACAAGATTACAGGAAAGGTCTTTACAGGTAACATTGGGCTTTTAGGGGAAGATGGGATGGATTGGATTCATTCTGTAGAAGATAAAAGTACAGCCAGTGTGGGTTATGTAGAGCATCTCCATTAGCTGCTGCTTCCAGGAAGACACTTCATCTTAGAGCAGCTCCACACAAAAGGGTTTAGAGAGGTCCCTCTGCTCCTCCAAGCTGCTGGGGGAAAAATGAGAGAGCCCCTTCCACCCACTGAGCCAGAGGCAGCCCAGGCCCAGGGCTCCAGCAGCCCTTGCTCAGGAGGTTGGGGGCTGGACTCAAATCCCACCTGAGAGCTGAGCATGGGAAACTCCACTCATGGATGACTCCAGGGCAGCAGGTATAGGGCTGGAGGGGTTAACATGGAGCTCTGCCCTGGGTTGCCATCACATCACTGACAGGCTGTTACACACCTCCAACAGCCCTTGGCAAACAGCTCTGGGATCTACCCTGCAAAATCACAGAGCTCATAACAACCAAGAGCAAACAAACAAGAAACACATCGGAGTTCACCCAGGCAAGACAGAATTCACCAGAGGTGCTCCTTGGAGAGTCAGAGTGGCTTTGTGTATTTGCCAAAAGCCATTTCCTCCCCGAAAAATGAGAAAGACACCAGCTGACAGGATGGAAGGACTCTCTGAAGACACGTGGGCACCCCTGTGTTACTGCTGGAGTCATCAAGGCCACAGGGCTGTTGCCACACAGACCTTTAGGGGATGTGAATAGAGTATAAACCTGAGAACATAATGCCCATCCTTGGGATTTCAGGACTCAAAGGATGACCATCCTGATCTGCAGGCCCTGTCAGAAAAGAGAGCTGAGAAGCGCATGAGCATGGCCCACACTGTACCAGTACCTCAGCACTTTGTTAAGTTGCCTCCAGATCCATTAGAGGTGGATTGACATGGCCAAAGTCCCTGTTTGACACCTCATGTGCCACCACTTGCACCACATTGGTTCCTCTGGCTCTCCCCATGCTGGAGGGATTTCAGGAGACCATCAAAGTGGGAATTGCAACAAAGTCTAGACAGGATGTGATTAAGGCCTGAATAAGGATTGCCCCAGAGGTGAGGTCAGGGAAAGGACAGATCCTGGCAAGCCTCCAGAGAGATAGGTTGACTCCTTCAGGAGATGGGAGAGAGTTTGCTCAGTGACAAGGACACAGTGCCTGATGTGGAAAATGCCACAGGGAGAAGACTGCAGGGGGGTTGGGAAAAGAAAGACATAGGACCTCCATCTCCAGCCCCTCCTCTCTTGAGCCACTCGGCCAAAGACTAACACACACAGAGTCCTGCAAACCACAGAAGCAGTGGTTCAGCTTGAGAGAGGCTGGGTGGGAAGAGCAGTGGGAACATGGAGCAAGGAAGAAAGGACTGATGAGAAACAAGACAGCCTCTGTCCAGCCAGCAGAGAAGGCTGGAGAGGGAGAGAACTCAAGTGCAGCAGAGAGAGGTCACAGCCTTCTGCACCAGGAGAAGCTCTGTTGTGTCCAGACCATTTTAGGTCTTCCTGCCTTCAGAAGTTCAGCCTAGCAGGACCCAAGCAATCGCTCCTGCTCCCTTGGAGGAGAGGAGCCTCTTGTTTTCCAGAGAGACCTGCACTGATCCCTCAAAGCCCTGCCGTGACACTACCACACGCTGCAGACAGCAAAGAGCTCTTCCCAAGGGACTTACTGCTGTTTGGGTGTTGCTACCCACACTGGCAGCTCCCAGTAAAGCAGGGCTCAGCACCACAGGGTATTTCCATTCACCACTTCTATTTTTCCACTCTGCTTACTCACTGCCTCCTGCCTTGCCCCTCTGCCAGGCTCAGCCAGACAGCACAGCCCCAAGGCATCATCATTCCCAAATGCTGTCTCATATTCCTGGCCAGTGTACACAGCTCCAACTGGGAAACCCTCTCCCAGCCTCATGTTCATCCTGAAGGTATCAAAAGCAAGCACAGTCCTTTCCTTAAGACATTCTCCTTCTGATCCTGCCCACAGTTGGGTCTGCATGCTGGAGACAGAGCAGCACATCTCCTGCAAGCAAACACACTTGTTGGGGTTCTCCATCACCCCCATGCACACACATACTACACACAAGCTGCAAACAGCAGTAGTTCTCCATAAACATTCCATATTTGGCTGCTCCTACACACATCTGAGCCTGAGGAGAAAGCAAGCAGCTCCAAACCACCCAGGAGAAGCTCCCTGACTTCAGCTGGCCACTGTATTCCCAAGGCATCCAGCACAGCTGTGCCACACAGCCAGGTTTGGCCTGGTTCTCATTCCTACGGTGCCCAGAAGACCCTGAGCAGCACAGAACAGAGAGGGGAAAGGGTTTATTTACAAGTTACTGTCAAGCTTTCTATCAATCATGCAATTTCCCATGTACTCTCATGTGCTTTTCAGCAGATAAAAAAGCAATTCAAGTCAAGAGTTGAATTACTCACTGAAAACCAGAGAGAGGAGTCACTTAACACAATCCTGTACTGGTTTGTACTGGCCAGTGATGAGAGGTGGCTCTGGGGTTCTGTTCCTGGCCACCCAGAAGCTAAGATTAGTGCAGTCAAACTTCCTTTAGGGCTCTGCAACCATGACACATTGTTCACGCCAATGAAATTCAGCCCCAAATTACTCTGTACAGAGGTGAGATTCCATGAAACTCCCCCAAAATAATGGGGTTATTAACTAATCAGCAATGCATGAGTGGCTCTGCCAGCTGCTGCCTCCTGTCTCCCAGATTCCAGGGCTTGGCAGGTTCTGCAGTTGGATGCAAGTGGAGCCAGCAGCAAATGGGATCAACATGGCTAAACTCTGCCAGTTTGGATGGTGACAGTCATCACACAGGTGCAGGATGGAGCCAAAGGTCTGTTGTCCCCCAGATTTCTAACAATTTTATCGCAGAAAAGTTGAAATGAGAGGAATGAGAGGAATTTGGACATGACATGTGACCTGTTTCAACAACTAAATCTCTCAAAACTCCTTTAGTAAGTTCTCTGTGCAGTTCTAGGCTGCAGAGGCTCCTTCCCTGGAGAAACTCAAAACCCACCTGGACCAAATCCTGAGTGACTGCTCTAGGGGATCCTGCTTGAGCAGGGAGGTGGGACTGGATGGTCCCTTCCAGCCTGAACCATTCTGGGATTCTCTAACCTGGCACAAAATATCCTTAACTGCCTCTTTCTGACTCTGCCAGGCTGGTCCTGACATGCATTTCTCACACACAGTTCCCTCTCTGTGAGCCCAAAGGAGACAAAACCAAAAGTTTATTTCTAGCACAAAGAGAGTTTTGATATTTAATTTATCCCACAATAAAGTGATTACAACTTCTTCCAAGTAGCACATTAATACAATTACTGCACAATAAAACATTTCTCTTCTCAGTGTAATGAGATGTCCCTTCCAGTGCCTAAAGGACCGACTGCCAGAGGGCGGGGACAGAGGGGAAAGTGGGAAGGAATTCTTGGCTGTGAGGGTGCTGAGGCACTGGCACGTGTTGCCCAGAGAAGCTGTGGCTGCTCCATCCCTGGGAGTGTTCCAGGCCAGGTTGAACGGGGCTTGGAGCAACCTGAGCTAGTGGAAGGTGTTTCTGCCCATGGCAGGGGGTGGAATGAGATGAGCTTTAAGGTCCTTCCAACCCAACCCATTCTATGATTCAATCTCCTGTCTAAGACTGCAGGAAACAAGGTTTAATAAGCTCAGACAGCTTGAAAGAGCCTTACCTCTATGGTCCTGCTCCTGCTCTCATGAAGCAGCAGCTCCTCTGACAGAAGCAGAGTTCGTGCTGGGTTGCAGAGATCTAGTGGCTATGTGTGAAAGGGGAAAAAGAAGAAAAGAAAATGAAAGAAACAGTCAAACCTTCCACTGGAACTGAGCATGGCCAGAAAAACTTTCCACCCACCAAAACCACTGTGTCTTCACTTCAAGCTGTAAGTCCTTCAGAGTGAAGCCACCCCACAGAAGGACACACAGCCTGCAGGCCAGTTACAGGAGGAAACAAAGCCTAACACTCACACCTACGTCAGCCCCAGCTGTGAGAAGACAACCAGCCCTTGGCTCTGGCTGTGCCTGTCGTGGGGTGGTTAGGGGTATTTGCAGCAGGAAACACAATGACAGCAGTGCCACAGCAGGTTCCCACGTCCCTCACACACTCATATTTGCTGCCTGATGTTCTGGACTATTCTTGAAGTAAGTTAAAGCAATTCCTGCCCCTGCTCCCCATGGCTCCCCAGCCAGAGTCTTCTCTGGAATGCCAAGAATGGGACAGGTTGATTCATGGCATGATGGAACACCTGGAAGTGTTCAAGGTCAGGATGGATGGGCCCTGGACAACCTGAGCTAGCAGGTGGCATCCCTGCCCATGGCAGGAATGTTGGAGCTAGATGATCTTTAAGGTCCCTTCCAACTGAAGCCATTCTGTGCTTCTATGACTCTCAGGAGCAGCATGGCCAGTGCCACATGAGGCCTTGCAGTATGAGACAGTGTGAAGCAACAAAACAGCTCCTAAAGTGGCAGAAACATCCCAGCCATCATCCAAGACAAGGCTGGGGAGTAAAGAGGCACAAGTGCCAGTTGGTTCCTACTGAAAGGTAAACCTGCACAGCAAGGCAGGTGAACACACTGATGCCAACATCAGTGGCCACCCAGGTGCTGTTGGGGGAGGCTGGAGGTGAGCACACACCTCCCACCAGCACCAGCCCAGGCCCACCCTGTCCCCCAGGCACCCATTGGCTCAGCTGGAGTGACAGGAAACATGGGCCATGGTTTCAGCCCAAAGGAAATCACCAGTGTGAGCTGAGGTGACAGTGCCACTGCTGCTAGCAGGGGAGGATGGAAGGCTCCCCACAGGCTCAGAGATGAAGGGATTCATCAGCAATGTACTGAACATATGGATCAGATGAGGTTTTGTGGAGTTCTGGCCATATGAAGGACAAAGTGGAGGACACAGAGGGTTAGAGCTATAACCACCAAATTCAGGGCTGTTTTCTTAAACAGCTCATGGAACTGTGGAGACAGAACATTCGCTGTCAAGCCATTACTGCTCTGGATCCCTGTCCATGATTTTAGTACTGGTCACCAGCTAACTTTGTTTGCACACTCTAATGACAGCACAAAGAACCCTTGGGAAGGAACCACCTTGTCCTGCAGTTGGTTGCTGCAGTCCAGAAGCTGAGATGCCTTCTCCTGACTCAAGGACCAGATATGAAAGCTGAAAAGGGAGAAAGAATTGAATAGAGAATTGCTTGGGCAGGACAGAATTCCCTTTGAGACAGTCCCCAACACTTTGCTGAGCTGGACACTTTGAGGATGACATGGATCATGCATTTATGGGAAATAGATCCACCAGTCCAGACCCAATCTGCTGTAGTGATCACTGATCACATCAGCTAAGACCTCAATTCCAGCTGCACTTACCTGCACAAAGATGGGGAAGACCAGCACTTTGGGAGCCAATGTCACATATGTGCCATAGGAGTGGGGGATGTGTGGCCTCACTATGGTGCAGTTCTGGTAGTTCGCATAGTTCTTCATGTTCTGCACAGTCTTCATCAGCCTGGATTTCCTCCCAGAGCCTGTGTGGGACTTCCCTTTAGAGGCATTCCCTGGACCAACAAAGAGAAACACAGGATGAGGAGAGAGCTCCAGTGTTGCTCTGCCCACAACCAGATCTGGTCCTGCTGTCACAGGCTGGAGAAGGGCATGGAAAGCCTACAGGGAACAGCTGAAGCCAAGAGCTGCAGGAACTGTCATCACTCTGCTATCAGAGTTTTCCATGGATTTGTGAAATAACAGCAGTGATTTCCTTTCTTCTAATGCAAAACAAGATGTTCCTTGATGTGTCTTCTCAAGAGCTGCTCACTCGCTAGATCCCACCGGCAGCACAGGTGGTGTAAGTATGAACAAGCACCCAGGGAAGTCACAGCAAGCTCTGCTGCAGACCAGCATGCCTCACCAGGTGTTCTCCCCCTCTGCTCTGCCCTCAGGAGTCCCCACCTGCAGTGCTGCCTCCAGCTCTGCAGCACCAACAGAAGGACATGGAGCTGCTGGAGCAAGTCCAGAGGAGGCCAGAGAGATGCTCCAGGGACTGAAGCACCTCTGCCATGGAGCCAGGTTGAGAGAGAAGGGGTGTTCAGCTTGGAGAAGAGAAGTTCAAACAGTTCTGAAAAGAGAGTTTATTTTCACATATGTTTATGTAAGTGTTGTTACTTATCATTTTTATGTCCATGTATTGCCCTTAGCTCAGGGACAGAAGCTAAACTATGAAGCCAAACCCTCTGGTATCTGCTCTACTAGGTACTCCAGGCAGTCCAGGTTCAACTCCTAGTATGGGAAGGTTTAGATTTTATCCCTGACCATGTTCAAGGCCAGGTTGGATGGGACTCTGAGCAACCTAGTCTAGTGGAAGGTGTCCCTTCTCATAACAGGGGGTTGGAATGAGATGAGATGATCTTTAAGGTCCTTCCAACCCAAACCATTCTGGGATTCTATGCAAGGAGAGAATGACAGGGTGAAAGAATCCTTCCCTCCCTCCCTGCAGCCATCCAGCCCCAGGAGCTCCTGCTCCCACCACAGCAGCTTTCTGCCATTGCACTGCATCTGATACCCAGAACCTTCCCAGGCAGAAATGAGTCAAAACACTTCTGAACATGGCTCAGGGCAGATAAGGTCTCTTCCAAAGCAAATATACAAAGCTACCCAACATTACATACTCCATTAAGTATCAGGAAATAGCACATTTACTCAGATAAAGGCAGCAGAGGCAGCCAGTGCTGGGTTGGCAAGCCAGCCCTGCTGTTTACTGCTGGCTATAGCAGCTGCCTTTGAGGGGGGGGGACACGACACCCTCGTGACATAAAAGGTTGTTTCCACCTCTAAGCGCTTTAATCCTGACGTTTTTCCTTTCCCCCTTTTCATGGCTGCACTGCCAGATAAAATCAAAGCAGGAGAGACAACATGGGGCAGATACAATCTGTCTGGGCTGTGCAGGAGCTGCTTTGCCTCCTATCCCTAAATCACCTCATTTTATGAGAGGAATTCATCACCTGCACTGGTTAGTGCTGGCAGAGAAGCACTCCCAGGCTGCTTGAAGTGGCAGCTCCTGTCACTGGGTGGCTGGTGGACAGCTCCATGCTTCAGCCCTGCTCAGCTTAACTCAGGCCTTCCTCTCTCTGAAGACTTAACCTTAAAGAACGGAGCACACAGCTCTGGTGTCCCCAACATCAGAAGGACATGGAACTGTTGGAGCAAGGCCAGAGGAGGCCAAGAAGCTGATCAGAGCACTGGAGCACCTTCCCTACGAGGACAGGCTGAGAGAGTTGGGGCTGTTCAGCCTGGAGAAGAGAAGGTTGTGTGGAGACCTCAGAGCAACCTGCCAGGAGCTGAAGGGGCTCCAGGGAAGCTGCAGAGGGACTCTGGGTTAGGAACTGCAGGGACAGGACAAGGAGCAATGGGGAGAAATTGAAAGAGGGAAATTCTTATTAGATCTCAGGTAGAAGTTTTTCCTGTGAGGGTGGTGAGACACTGTCCCAGGTTGTCCAGTGAGGCTGCCCCACCCCTGGCAGTGTTCACAGCCAGGTTGGCTAAAGCCTTGAGCAACCTGCTCTGGTGGGAGGTGTCCCTGCCCAGGGCAGGGGTTGGGGCTGGATGATCTCTCAGGTCCATCCCAACCCCTTAACATCCTATGAAACACCTCCCCATGGTCCAGCTCATCTTTTCACAGGATCCACAAACAGCAGAAAAGAGATGCAATTATCCATGGTACAAAACATCCCCTGCAGTTGAGAGTGGAAAATTCTCCTGGCTCCAGGGCTGTGAGCTCCCAAGGCACAGGGGCCTTGGAGCCATATTGCTCCCTGCTGCATCCTCACCACGGCTTTGCCAGCCCCACACTTTGCCTTTTACACACTGTACCACCTTTAGAGGCAGCGCAAAGCCTCCCAGCTGTGCCCTCACTGCTGAAGGACACACAGAACACAAGGACATGCCAAGGAGCTTAGCTCTCCTAAGGACACACAGCTCATCCTAAGGGCATCCAAACAGGCCTGGGTGCAAGTACAGCCTCCCAAAGCTCCCAAATCAATGAGCAGATGAGGTATTTTCACACAGACCTGGATTCCTGCAGCCCCCAGCCCTGTCATACACCTCTGCCCATTCTTCCTGCAAGCCCAACCATACCCAGCTCCAGGAAGACCCAGCAAACCTGTTACAGGTATGATTTAGGAGTTTATATTTCAAAGGGGTTTTGAGGAAAGCTGGTCCAGAGAGTGCCAGAGACATTGCAGCAGCCCAGGGCATGAACATTCCCAAAACCTGGCACAACAACCTGCACTGCTGCTTGTGTCAACCTGGGTCCAGCCATCCTCACTCCCACAGCACTGGAGTGAACCCCAAAGCAGGGAATTAGCCCCAAGGCATCACACAAGAAGCTAAACATGTCACAGACAGCCCCACAGACGTATGTGGGGAACCACAGTGCTTAGCACTTTCACACTTCACGGTTCCATCCCGCCCCTGGTGGAAAGTCCCTGCCATGTGTGAGCTCCCACAGATCTGCTCACCACAAGGTACACCCAGTGACACACACAGCTGTGCTCTCCTCTGGGCTTTTATGTTTGAGCCAGAGTGGGAATATGATCTTACCCAACAACCACAAGCTGTCCTCAAAACATGAGGGATTTCACTGCAGGGCTAAGAGAAAGGGCTCAATAGTTCCAGAAGACCAGCATAGCTCTGCTGGGTGCTCTGAGCAGCATTCCCAGCACATGGATACTTACCCCCAGTAGTGTTGTCCTCTTGGTACACAGGCCTCAGCAGCTGTAAGATACAACCCAGAAGGGACAGTCACCAGCAGCAGGCCTGAGGTAGACTTAAAACAACCAACTGCAAATGTTAACATGCCAAACCCACCCAAGCCAAGCACTTCAGAAAGAGGAAAATCATTTTTGCCCTGCTGCCAGCAGAAAATGAGAGCTATGACTTGCACTGTGGTCTGTGCCCCAGAAGCACTTCCCATATCCTTCCCATATCCCAGGAGTAAGCTGTGAGAGGAGGCAGCAGGTCATTCTGAAGAGAAGGTAGCATGGAGACCTCAGAGCAACCTGCCAGGAGCTAAAGGGGCTCCAGGGAAGCTGCAATGGGACTCTTGGTTGGGAACTGCAGGGACAGGACAAGGAGTAATGGGGACAAATGGAAAGAGGGAAACTGAGATGAGATCTCAGGAAGAAGCTTTTCCTGTGAGTGTGGTGAGACACTGTCCCAGGTTGCCCAGGGAGGCTGTGGCTGCCCCAACCCTGGCAGTGTTCACAGCCAGGTTGGCTAAAGCCTTGAGCAACCTGCTCTGGTGGGAGGTGTCCCTGCCCAGGGCAGGGGGCTGGGGCTGGGTGATGTCTGAGGTCCATTCCCACTCCTTAACATCCTATGAAACTATGATACAGCAACAGCTCTATAGTCCTAGGGGGAAATGTTTTAGACAAACAGTGAAAGCTCCACCAAGGGACAGTTGCAAAACTGTCACATGCTCTCACAAACAGAGTGAGGCACAGGCCAAGAGAGGCTCCAGCACACACCGCCCACAACCACACGCAGTGCCCTGAGCATGGGCAGCCCTACCTGGCTCCCTGGGTTCACAGGAGCTAAGATGATGTAGTTCTGGTCTGCAGAGGAGGGGACCCTGGACAGGGCTGGCATGGTGTTCTGGCCCCTCTTGCCGAGCTCCGTGTACCTCTCCCAGCCGTCCAGCACCAGCCCGTCGCTCCGGTCGTACAGCACGTGGCAGCTGCGGCGCTGCTCAGCCTGGGCAGCCACGGCACTGTTCTTCTCCCTCTTGTTGGGGGGGGACTGCAGGTCGTAGGAGGACTTGCAGGAGGACCTGCGGATCATGCCTTCATGTGCTGGTTTGACCTGCGGGACCAACCTCCACACCAGGAGGATGATCTCGGTGGGACAGTTCCTGGAACAGGTGGGATGGAGAAGTCAGAGATGGGCAGGATGGAGTGAGGCATCCCAGG
>NW_008693308.1:0-24477 GCF_000695815.1 Acanthisitta chloris | reverse complement strand
AGGGCAGCAGGGAGTGAAGCACCCCCCTTTACTTAGCCAGCCACGAGCCCTGCAGCTCTTCCTCCCTCCACTGCCTCTCCCCCTGTCCTGCCCTCCCCAGCCCCTGCATTCTACTCCAGAGAATCCTTTCCTAGTGTTCTGTAGCCCTCAAAGCCTTCCCCTTCCCACAGTCACTCAAAGCTCCTGCTGCCCTGCCCTGGGCTCTCTCAAGCCATCCCTCCTCTCACACTGGGGGTGAGTACTCACCGGATTTCGTGTGCCAGCTCTACACATTTCCAGTGCTCCACGGGCTGCTCATTCAGCTGCAGCACCGTGTCCAGTTGCTGCAGACCTGCCTTCTCTGCTGGGCCACCTGTGAGGGACAGACTAATGCCAGTCACCTGCCAGCCAGGGAGCTGAGGTTGAGAGGGAGGAGAAGCCCAGGGGCTAGGAGACACCCAGAGAGCTTCACAGCTTGCACACTCACTCCTCCAAAACAACTCTTACCCCCAACACCTGACAATGAAGTGGGCCCAGCTAGCCTGGAGCTTCACCTTCCAGCATGCTCACACATACAGCCAGGACAGAGCCATAAATGCTCTCCCAGAGCTATAGCATGAACTTCCCATGTTTTCTGGGGTGCAGTGGGGAGCACCAGGGTACAACTGAGATACCAAGCTCATCCTGCAGGCCCACAACAAGAGGATCTACTCAAGCAACTGAGGGCTCGCATCATCCTGCTCCCCTCTGTGTCTTGTCTGACCTACCCTCCCCAGCTGCTTTCCATAGGTTTTCTAACCAGACAGTTCTTAGGCTGGAGTGGGAAGGGAACTAAATCTCTGCAACTTACTGAAGACACTGCTGAACTAGTGACACAGTGGCAACTCAGTGGGCTCTGACCTCACTAGAGGCAACAGAGAATTCATTAAGTGAAGTTTCTTGAAAGTAACTATAGTCCTGCAAGGAGTGGGAGCTTTGGAATCACTATGTGCTCCAGGAAGCAAAAGAGGAGCAGAGTCATTCATTCAAAGCAAGAAGGATAAACACAATCTGATCTCTTACCAGAGTCCACTGCCTGCACACGGACTGGGGAGTCACAGCAGATTGTGAAACCAAACCCATCAGCCCCTCGAGGGATTGTGATCTGCAGGGAGACACCAGAGTCACCTGGTCAGTGGGAAAGCAGCTGCTGCATGTGATGGGAGCACATTCCCCCTCATTCCCAAGCTGCGCCACAGCCTCTGGAAGTGCAGACACATGGCATTTGGAGAAGGAATCATCATGGGGAAGGGTTGTCACTGTGACCCCACAGACAACAGGTCTCCCCTGCTGCAGGGGCTGAAAGGTGCTGAAAGCAATGTCAAGTCAAGCTGCAAAAGGAGTGTTTATTGAGCACACACAAGTCTCTGCTCCTGACTCTTGTAAGGGTAAGGAAAGGTCTGATAAGCCATTAGAAAGGAAAACTGGACAGTGTGGCTCCAACACTGACTTCTAACACGACTTCTCTAAGCAAGTCACTTACACATTCAATTTCCTGTTGGATAATAGAGGAATGGGAGCACTCCTGCTCTGCAGGGAGCTGTGAGGATCAGCACACTCCTGTCCTCAAGGCATCTGTGCTGGCCCAGGCTCTGTGTGCATCACCTCCTCCACTGGGCTGAGTGTGTTTTCCCTCCCCTGAGCCTGGAGAGGATGCATGCTCTGTTGATTTAGGCTCATTTCTCCTCCTGCTTCAAGAAGCATTGAGCTTATTAATGAAATGATGCTTATTTTTTGCTGTTGGCTTCCAGCAGCAGCTCAGCATGAGAGATCCTGTAAATACTTGATTAGCCCCCAAGACATTAGTCAAGAGCTTGTTTTACTGACAGAGAAAAGAAAATTAAAATCCAACATCTGACCTGTGTTATTCTGAGACCAAACAGACGGAGAGAAGATGAGGAATTCAGCAGAAGCTGCCAAGGAGCAGGTCTGGTTCCTCACTCCTTTGCCATGGGAGGGCAAACAGAGGGAGTCTGCATTTCCCTGTACCTTGCTTGATTGCTCAGCATAAAACCAGGCTTCAAAAGAGAAACTGCTTTCCCTGGCAGGACCAAAACACAGGTCCAGTCCCACTATACTGAACAGTTTTCTCTCTGGAGTTTGTCAGATCCTCACACAGGGAAGGAAGCTGCTTGTGGCTCTGCACCTTCGAACCAACCTCACAGGTCAGTCCAAGCAGGAGTTGAACTCGATCCCTGCGAGTCCCTTCCAGCTCAGGATATTCTATATTCTATGATTCCATCTCCGATACCAAGCACAGAGCATCTGAGCTCTGCAGCAGAGGCACCTCAGGAGCAAGCCCAGATTCTCTCCCACCTCAGAGACCCCACAGGCACTGCCCAGCCCAGGGCTGACCCTGTGCCGAGAATTCTCCCACTGTCTGCCTCTTGTCCCCCACCAACTGAGACACCTTCCCTGTGCCACTGAAGAGCAGATTCTCCTTGCTGATGGTCTTCAGCTCCCACCACCACAGGCAGTTCATTTTTTTGCCCATTTTTGCTGCTATGCACAGAACTAAGAACTACAAGCATCTGGCATAAGCTGAGGTGGGTGAGTGCCAGGTGGGGAGAGACTACCTGTATCCATAACTTCATCAAAAAAATGCAGAAGACCTTGTCAAACTAGAGAACTGAGGGGGTCTAAGACACAAACCAGAGTCAGTTGTCATGACTAGATGGCAGAGAAGCGTTCCTGCATGAGACCATCACTACAGCTCCAGCAAGAAGTGAGCAGTTTGGGCTAAGCTGCTGCATTTGCAAGTCCCGATATTCACCGTTCCCCACGGTAGCTTTAACATGACTTGAAAGATGAGCACAGGAGTGCATGCAGAAGCTGACCATGAGCTGGAAGCCCTGATCCAGGGCTCTCATGGAGGGGAAATTGTGTTCAGAGATGCAGGAGACTGGGACCTGCACATGATAAAACAGCACCTGGCACTGCATACCAGGCAGGTCCGAGAGAACTGGAACAGCTTCTATAGAGCACAGCAAGCTGCTCCTCAGAAAGTAAGTGGCCGTTGGCTCCCCAATCCACTAAAACAAGTTTAAAAGAGACAGTAGCACCCTGCTCCTTCCCTCCTCTAACGAGGGGGAAAGTGAGACAACACCTCACAGCTTAATGCTGTTACCGTCAGCATTTTTATCTCAAGTTGAACAGTAAATATGCATTTTATATTTAAATACAAATACTTTGTATTTGGGCATTTTAATATGTATTCTATGTATATAAAAGTACTCCTATTTCCCCACTGCAGCCACACACACCCATCTGAAAATGCTTATATTCCAATATTATCATTTACAAGTTATGGCTGTAAGTTATTTACAAGTTATAATTGCAAGTTGGCACCCCAAAACCAGCACACACAGAGCTCAGCAATGACAAGCAAAGCCACAGCCACTCATCAAGTTATCCAAAACTTGCAGCCCCACACACACTGGCACAGGGCTGGGTCCCAGGGGAGGTACAGACCTGCCTGTATCTCCGCTCCGAGCACACCTTGCAGAGTCCATTGAAACGATTCATGGCTGGAAACCCTAAATTCTGTTAGCCCATGAAAACCCAGTTGTCTGGAGCAGCTGGAATCCTGATCTCCTCGTATCCCACGAGCGTGGAACAAACCCCAGTCAAACTGGCATGAGCATGGGAACCCAAGCCTGGAGAAGAATGGCAGGAAGCCACCTTTCACCTCCCCGGCCCCTGGCTGCGCTGTATGCCGCTTTCCGATAAGCCAGAGGCTTCCTGCAAAGCCTCAGTGACAAGGAAGGGAGAGAGTTTTATATTAAAATTCCTGTCAACTCTTTAGTATTCCCTAGTCCCTGCTCTGCTGCTGTAGCTTTTGTTCCCAGGGCATTCTTCAGCTGCACGGAGCACTTTGTTATTGCCACGTTCTCACAAACACTCGGAGGATGTTTGATTTCACAGGCACAGGCTGGGAGGGCTTTGCTCCATGAAAGACACCACTCACACTCAGAAAAAAAGAAGAGAATTTGGGGGTTTCTTAAAAAATAAATAAAATTTAAAAAAAAAAAAGGAAAGGCAGAGTTTGTTTTTGAAAGCACAGACCAGTTTGTTTTTGAAAGCACAGACCCAGAGGATCTGCATGTCCCCAAGCTTTGTGCTCATGAAGTCACGGAGGGGGAAGCAGAGAGGCTGATTGAATTGCACCCATGGGATAGTCTTTAGAGACCCAGAGAAACTCTTAGCACAGCCAGCAGGGCACACTGCAGGGTTCAGTCTGCCCCATGCAGCCCTACTGCCAGTGTTGGGCACAACCCGTGAAGATGGAGTTCCAACCCCCAAGGCACAATCCTTGGAGATGAGGTTCCAACCCCCAAGGCACAACCCGTAAAGACGGAGTTCCAACCCCCAAGGCACAATCCCTTGGAGATGAGGTTCCAACACCTAAGGCACAATCCCTTGGAGATGAGGTTCCAACCCCCAAGGCACAATCCCTTGGAGATGGAGTTCCAACCCCCAAGGCACAAACCCATGGAGGTGGGGTTCCAACCCCCAAGGCACAAACCCTTGGAGATGAGGTTCCAAGGTATAATCCCTTGGAGATGAGGTTCAAACCCCCAAGGCACAATCCCTTGAAGCTGAAGTTCCAATGGAGAAGAAAGCACCTTCCACACTCCTACATGGGGATGGCAAGGCTTGAAGAAACCCAAACTCCAGACTCCCTGTCAGAGGGAGTGGCAGGGCCAGGGGAGGCTAGAGATGAGCTGAGGAGTCCCAGAGCTCCCAGGGGAACCAGCAGAGCCATGGGAGGCACTGCCCAGGGCTGCTCCAGGCGCATTGTCCCAGGTAGCCGCACTACCAGGCTGGCGCTGGAAGGAGGATCAGCCTTCCTTCCCAGCCACACCTTTCAAGTCAGAAGCAACTGCCGCAGAGGAAGGGAGGAGAGTGGCACTGGCTGTGTTTGTGCTGCTCAGTCCTACCCTGGCAAACAAACAACTGCACAGGCAGGCGAGGGAAGCACAGGGCGGAACTCGGCACAGATAAATCACGGGGCCGAGCGGGCCCCGTTTCCGATGCGAACGGCGTGTTTGTGTTCCCATTTCCCATCCTTGCCTCTTCTATAAATCACTGAGGCTCCACCATGGGCCTGTCCCTTCCCAGAGCACACGGCAGTGGAAGGAGGGGAGGAGCAGACGGGGGCACGGGGCCCGGCCAGGCGCGATGGCGTGTGGCAGGCAGCCTGCCAGCCCCACCACATCGCTCCCAGGCAGTGCTTACTGCTTTGCCTCAGGGAATATGCTGGAAAACTGGCCCCCGATGCAAGAGGGAGTGTGGGGTTAGCACCCACATCACATCCAGCTGGTGCTGGATCAGGATAATGAACTGCCTATACAGCCCTGGTGTGACAGGAGCTGGGACAGTGCTCACCTTGGCATCACCCTCACTAACACACTGACCCTTGGCTGGTTTGGAACACCCTCGTGAAGGCATCTGAGCCCAAGTGGGTGACAGCCCTGTCATACCCACCTTCAGCTGCTTCAGGGTCACAGCATCTTGGCTGTCCTGGGCTGCACTCTGGGTCTCCAGACTGACTTCTAAAATAGATAAAAAAATCAAATTTAATTGGGCTTTTTAAAATTAAATAAGGAAAAGGCCCTGTCAGGATGAGGGCACATGTCTCCTGATATCCCCACACTGCATCCACATGCTACATGTAAGACCTTGACATGTCATGGGCACATCTCCTCCAGGCAGCAGCTCGAGGGTGGCTGCACACCTGGGCTGTGCAGCCTCTCATCCTCCACACTCCCTGGCAGCACAGCAAGACCAAGGCAGGAGAAAGAGCTCTCACCATCCCACTCAGACCCCAGGGGCAGGACAGCATGGCCACAGCATTCAGCCTGAGAGGCAGGAGTCAGACCGAGGAAAGGCCAAGCAAGAGGGAGAGATGTGGCTGCAATGTCAGGGTCCCCACAGAGCCCCAGGTTAGCAGGAAGGAGGTTGATGGGGAGACAGAGCCTGCTGACCCAGCCAGGGTCACCCACACATTAGGTTTTGGGGTCCCAGTGCCCACTGAGCACCACAGGGGTGAGCAGTGCCCATAGGGACACAGGGTGAGTGGAGTTGGGGTTTGACACAAAGGTGACTCCTCTTCCAACCCGTGCCAACTCTTCCTGGGACATCCCCGTGGAGAGACACACCTGTGCTCTGCTTCAGCCTCCTCATGGCCACCTTCAGGTGCTTGGTCCTGCCCAGGTCTTCCCCGAGGAGGTAGTACCAGCCGCTGATCTCCTGGGGGGAGGGAAGAAGCTGTGGATGCAGGGGCAGATGCTCACTCCCATTTAACTCAACCCATACCCCTGGGGGTCCCAATGCAGGAGCAGTCCCAGGAGCAGTTAGAGCAGACAGAGGTGCTCAGACTTGCTCACAGAGAGGCACAGTCTGGAGTCCCTCTCTTAGGACACCAGGATCTGAAGGGGCTCCAGGGAGGCTGCAGAGGGACTCTTGGTTAGGAACTGCAGGGACAGGACAAGGAGCAATGGGGAGAAATTGAAAGAGGGAAATTTAGATTAGATATCAGGAAGTTTTTGCTGGGAGGGTGGTGAGACACTGGCACATGTTGCCCAGGGAGGCTGTGGCTGCCCCAACCCTGGCAGTGTTCACAGCTAGGATGGATAAAGCCTTGAGCAACCTGCTCTGGTGGGGGGTGTCCCCATCCAGAGGCTTGGGACTGGATTATCTCTGAGGTCCATTCCCACTCTTTAACATACTATAAACTATGATATGGCAACAGCTAAAATTCCAACCTCCCTGCAATGAGGGACCAAGTACTGATGAAGAAACAAGCTTGCAGCTTTTTAGAGGGGGACAAAGTACAAAAAAACAGAAGGTGTCCAGTCTAACTGGTGCCTGCAGCAGAGAGTAGTCTCACAGGGAGCACACAGCTCCAGCCATAGCACCACAGGAGGATGCCCAATCCAGCCCTCAGCAGTGCTGGGTGCTGCAGAGTGAAGTCCTTTTGCCCACCCATGTGGCCAGGGCAGCCAAGAGGACAGAGCTGACCACAGCAATCCCTCACCTCTCTTCCAGGGAGATAGCACTGTCTCCCACTGCTCCCAGAGGGACCAAGCCCGAGAGTCAGACAGAGTTGCAAGGTCCCAGGGGAAGGGGCCCAGTTTGAAATGAGCATTTTAAATCCACAATGAGGAAACTGAGGAAAGGGGAAGGGTGGATATCCAGCACCATCATGCAGCACCCAGAGGACAAGGCTCATCTCAGCCCTGCTGAGGTCCCAGAAGAACCACATGCCCCCAGCATTCTCCTCCCACCCCTGTGAGAGCTGGGTGCTGTGTTTGGGTGCTACCCACAGGGACACTCCATCTGCTCTGCATGCAATGACACTGTGAAATTCACTGCCCAAATCGGGGAGGAAAGGGACATCCCTGGGGAGGCCAAATATGACCAGAGCAGAGGCCCCTCCTGAAGAGAGCTGTAGTTTAGAGCTGCACTGCCTCACTGCTATAAGAAAGCTTCACCTCACCTGTCCAAATTTCAGAGGATGCCATGCTCAAGCTACATCTCACTCTTTTCTCAAGTCATTGCCACCTTTTGAACATCCTGAGAGGGAGGAAGTTTCCACACCTTAGGTGTGGAAATTTAAAAAACCAAGAAGCATTTGGCCAATGCTCTTAGGCACAGGGTGGATTGTTGGGGTGTTCTGTGCAGGGTAGGAGTTGGACTGATGAACCTTGTGGGTCCCTTCCAGCTCAGGGTATTCTGTGATTCTACAACCTCAGGTGGTGTATTAACACTCCAATGAAACCACTCCAGCTTGCCGAGGTCCATAGGACATAACCAGGGCTGTCCAGGGACAGAATCCCTAGCCTCTGGCTGCTGGAATGAAACATTTCCACTTTTCAGTGGGTGGCAGGAGGCTCGCAGGCTGCCCGAGGGAGGCAGAGGCAGCCGCGCTGAGAGCTGTACTAGCGAGCAGCAGCCAGGCTGGGGCAGCAGCACTGGGACCAAACCCGCGGGACCGGGGTCAGGGATGCTGGCACAGAATTCCTCCAGGAACATCTGAACCCCTGTGCCTGCCCCCTGCCCATCACCACACCGCTGCTGAGCGCAGGGAATTGGGCAGATTCCTCCTTGGAGTGTCTCCACCATTGCATCCACTCACCCACGTGTCAGATGGGACACACACCAGGTTAAAAGAGGCTTATCCCATCTCCTGTCCCCCAGGCAGCCCTGCTGCAAGCCGGGCAGGCAGCACATGTTGGGGCCACCTCTCTGCACCCCCAGTCACTGCTACTCTTTGTGCCTGCAGAAGGGAGTGACAGTCCCTTGTCTTAGGATCCCTCCTCTAACACCTGCAGAGGGGGGTGACAGTCCCTTGCCCTAGCATCCCTCCTCTAACAGCCTCCCCATCCCTGCCTCCAGCAATCACACTAACACCAGTCTCACAGCGGCCATCCATAATGGGAATGGGATGAGGGAACTCCCTGAGCATCTTCTCCCGTCGTGGGAGAAGTCTGCTGCTGCCCCAGGGGAGCACTACACCCACCCACCGACCCCAGACAGCCAGGCCCCAGCCCCACACACTGCCCTCTGGCACAGAGGTACCTTGTCCAGGGTCAGGAGGGACTTCACTCCAAAGCTCATGCAGCCAATCAGTTCACTGTGCCTGTGGGAGAGCCAGGGACCATCAGCACACACTTGTTGAAGCACCAGCCCTTCACATGCACCCCTTTTCTGGGAGCCCACAAACACCCCTGCCCATGTTGGGAGCCAAGCAGTGCCCAGGATGTACCCCCACTCCATGCTTTGAGCAGGCACAGCGTAACCACATGGCTCAGCTGCAGCAGGGCAAGGGCTGAAGCATCCTGGTCACCTCCAGCCTGCCTGATGCTGGCAAGAGCTTGGCTGAGGAGGCAGAGGGCACTTGCCTGGGCATACAGCACAGTCTGAGAGGTGCCAGACCCCTTGGTGGTGGGCTTTCATCACCTGGGCTCTTATCACCTGGGAAGGTTCCAGTCCAGGGCCAGGTTTCAGCCCCACTTGGCTCTGGCCAGCAGCACAGGCGTAAGTGGCTGCAGGGGTTTGAAATGCTGGCCCAGCTGATGCCTATCACACAGCAGGGCAGGATTTCCTCCCCACCAGCTTGCCCACCACCAGCATCAGCTGCCCATGAGCATGTCCCTGGCTAGGGAGCTCTGCCAGCAGCTCCCAGTCCTGGCCCCACTGCCTCACTGCCCCTCAGCTCTCGTGCAGGGCAGCCCTGAGGTCAGGGCCAGCCCTGGAGCCCCAGGCGTGCTGGAGGATCTCACAGGGAGTGGCCAGAGCAGATGGCAGATTCATTGCCACAACAGTCCCATTTGAAAGGGATCATATGGCAGCTGCTTACCTGGAATGTCTCTCTCTGTTCCAGACTGTGACCAGGAGATGCTTCTGCTCATCATCCTCTTGCACTGGGCTGTAAGAAGCAGAGGGCACAGCCCATGAGCACTGACTTTCCTCAGGAGCACTCTGCAAGGGCTGCCCTCACAGCTGGACACCTCTCAGCCTCCTCAGAGCCAGGTCTTCTCCTCCAGTCTCTGCACAGAGCACTGCAGCACCACCCCAAATAGCTCCTCCAACGAGCCACTGTGGCACTAATTCACTCATTCCTGACAGACAGCTGCAAAGGGATGTGACCTCTCCTGGGCAGGCGCTGGGGACACCACTCGAGTGGATTAAGGGGGGAAATAATCTTGCAGAAAGACACACATCAAAGCAAATGGAAGGAACAAGGCACAGTTCATGCTCTGAAACAACCACCCTGTGCCAAATGAAACACTGCATGGGTCAGAGGTCTGGCACAGGCTGGTTAGCCAGCAGTGACAAGCTCTAGTGAAACAATAAGAGCCATGCAGCTCCTTTCCCATGCAGAGACATGCTGGAACTGTAGGAATCCTTTTACCTCATTCATACTACTGCAGGTGCAAGGTCTAGGAGATGAAGTGTGTTTGCCCAACTCCTGCCCAGCAAGAAAGTCAGACCATGCAGGAGCAGCTCTGTCATGCTGTGTGCTGACAGCTCTGGGAGCCTCCACAGAGCTCTGCCCCAAAGTTCAAGGCATTTCAGCTACAAAAACCAGCAGAAGAATGCCTGTCACTCCTCATCTCAGTGGCAGAGCTGCTCATGCATGATGAGTGTTTATTATAGAACACAATGCAAAGGCAAACTCGGGGTCTTGGCGTTGAGAGGAGCCCCAGGACAGCAGCCACGTGGGTGCTCAGTGCTCACATGGTGCTGAGGGCTGGGCCAGAGCTGCCTCTGCCCTGTCATACTCACAAAACAAAGTGCTCGTGGAAGACAGGATTTTTGCTGTCTGGCACAGTCTTTGTCTTTTGCCTGCACTTCCAGTCAGCATCTGGCACGATGGACATCTTGGGGAGGAGAACAAGCAGCATGTTAGCACTCTCAAAGCAGGCACTGACACAGCTGCCAGCTCTGCCCTGCATGGCAGGAGACTGGCACAGCCACCTTTCTGCACAGCTAAGCATAAAGATCCAGCTGAGCTGGAGCTAACAGGTGGATTGGATCACTTCAGCCTTATGCATGTCAAGTAATTGCATTACAAAAGTCCTCAGGGCAGAGGAGGGAAGGAAAAGAGCAGAAATATCAAGGGCTGAGGTACACAAGTGCTGCTGGGTGGTCTCTGAATTGCATCCCCTCGTAGGGGAGATGCTTCCTGCACTGTGCACACTGTGGTGGGAGCAGCCTGCCAAAGTGACCTCCAGGACAGCCTGGAGCCACACTGTGCTGGCCAAACACTTATCCCCACCGGTCCTTGGGCAGCCAGTAGGACGTTCTTGCAGTGAATGGTTGGCACAGCCCTTAGCAGGGTCCTGTCCTCCACCTTCCTCCTCCATGCAGACACTGCAACAAAACCCATGAGCCATCCAGCACTGAGCAAGAACCCAACACCTCCCTGCATGCTGGGGATGGAGGGGGAAAGGGAAGAGACAGGCAGCCCAGAGCATGCTTGAAGGAGCCAACCACAAGACCCCAAAAAAGCAGAAAGCTCCTGAGGAAGTGCCAGGAGAACTCACCTTCACGTAGGAGTCACATGCACGGCACTCTGCTCCCATCAGACCTTTTGCTTCCATGACTGGAAATGAAAGGGAATGGTCACATGCCAAAGCATCTTCCTGCTTCACAGTGCTCTGCTTCACTGGGTGCTCCCTCTTTGTGGGGCCAAGCCCACCATCTACCCCAAGAGGACCCTGCACAGCCTCCCCAGCAGTCTGCTCTCACCCTCAAACAGGGGAAGGGGTTTGCTGTCTCTTCTCTTTAACACACGCATGCTATAAATAGAGAAATCCATGGGTGAGGTCTGCAGCAGATGCAGTTCAGCATGCAGATGGCAAATTGCATTCCCTTTGCCTGACTTCCCTGTTCTGAGCTCCCCACCCTGGAGTCAAATGTATCATCAAGTTAACTATCAAGGGTCACATCCTGATGCTGCACTGCACCACTGCTGGCAGCCAGAACCCTATGCTGTCCCGAGGGAAGAGATGTGCAGCAGGGTCTGGATAGCACAGGATGGCTGTCAGAACAAAGCTAAGCTCCCTCTTGACAAGCCCAGCAAGGCAGCAATGACTTTGCCTTTGTCACACACAGATTGTGCTCCTAAAAAACACAGTGAGCCTAACAGAAACCCCAGGGCACAAGGGGAAAGGAGGTCTGCAAGACCCTCTGGTGCTTTATGAGGTAGTTTATTCCTCCAGCTGCACCAAGAGCTTCCTCCTCCAGCCAGACCTGCTGTGGGGTTGAAGATGGGGTGAAGAATCAAAAAGTAACATGGGTTACCCCACATCACTCAGCCTCCTCCTGCCCACACCAAGAACCCTGAGCACCCAGCAGGTGCAGAGGGATGTCAGGCCCCAGACCTTGAGCCCCCTTTGCAGGACCATTTTTCTCTTCCAAGACCCTCTTTTGGTGACTACATCACTACAAGACAGGGACTTGCACCCAGCTCACACTAGGGCTGCTGCAGACTGAGGGATCTGGGGTAAAGCCTGTGCCAGACCCTCGGAACCACACACAGCTTGGAGGGAGAAGGGAGAAACAAAAAAAATAAAGAAAAATAACTAAATCCGATACATTTTCCTCCTGTTGTCCCTTTACAATGTATTCCTGCATGGCTGGAACAGGGCAGCAGGCACAGGGGCTGTGTGGGGCTGGACCAGGCCACCCCTGACCCCATTTCATCCCAGGCAAGGGCAGGCTGGGCTGTAAGGTGGGATAGTTGCTGAAGAGAAAATCTTTTCCATCCCCTCCTGCCTGCCACAAAGGTCTCTGGGATGAGGGTGTTTTCCCCCACATACCCCATGGGCACTGGGAGTCCCAGGGCCCTAACTTCCCCTTGCACAGAGCCCAAATCCTGGGCTCTGTGATATATTCATATTCATCCATGAGCCTGTTCTGTTTACAGGGAGGGAATTTTCACTCTCACCATTTCAAACTCTTGTTTTTCCCTTGATTCTTTAACCATTTCCTTATATTTAAGCCCTGACAAGCTCCTGGTTGAAAGAGTTCAGTGCCAGGAAAGCAGGACACACATCCTTCACTGGGCTACAATCCTAAGGGTTCCAGACAGGTTTTTCCCAAAGAAAAGAGCTAGTTCTGACCCTTTCATTGGCCTCTCTGATGATCGCCACAAAAGCTGCAGTGACACAGTGCCCTGGGACCTGCCTGAGTCAGGTGTCCCAGGTGCTGCATCACTTCCCTGCACTCATGCCCAGACTAGAGTCCCTGATGAGATGTGGCTTGGCTTGAGGGACAGCAACCCCAGTCTGGTCCAGGTGAAATATTCCTATTGAGGAATACTGCTGGTGTTAAAAAATGCAACATTTGGAGGTAATAAAATGGTCTGGAAATCCTGACCAGTGTGGCAAATAGCTTCAGCCAATGGAAAAGAGGTTTCAGCAGACACAGCATTTCAGATGTTCTTTTCCAAATGATATTTGCCTTTTTTCTCTTCATATGGAATGAGAAGAAAAAAATACATGTGGATGCAAAACACAATGTTCACCCAGAAATTAAGGTCTCTGGAGGTTTTGGGTTAGTCTCAAAGAGCTCACAGTTGTGCCAGACTGTCCCCAACAGCTGCCATGAAGCTCCAAAGAGCTTGAAGAAAGCGTATGGAAGTTTTATCCCCATCACTAGCCCTGGGGCCATGCTGGGATGCAGCCAGGGGGATACTCACCATGCAGCACCAGGGTCCGGCCCTGCACCTCGATGGACAGCTTCAGCTGGCCTGGGGGAAGGAGAGGAGAGAGGCTGAAGGAGGCAGGGATCACCCAGCCCATGGCTTTTGGCAGCACAGGGACCCCATGACTCCAAGGATCACACATCCTGCTTCCCCACCCCAGTCACAGGCTGCATCACCACCAAGGGGAGGAGAGCAGGGAGAAAAGGGGCAGATTTGCCTTTTTCAGGCAAAATTGGCCATAGTAGGAAGGGTGGGAAAAGGTGGGATGGGTCATCCTCTCAGTGAGGAACAGAGGATATCTCCCTCTCAGTGCATTTGCTCTCAAGTGTCCCCAAAGCATGTGAAGGGGCAAACCCCACAGCCCAGCACACCCCAGCCAGCCTGGTTGGCCCCACGGTGTCCCAGCCTGCTCTGGTCTGGGAAGCACTCACGGAGTTTGTAGCAGTTCCAAGATCAGAGAGAGAAGCTGCTCTTGGGAAGAGACAACCCACCCGGAGCTGATGGAAGGGATTTGCTGTGCCAAGGTCTGTGCTTGGACAGACCTGTTGCATTTGCTCAGATATGCAGAGCAGTAACCTCCCTCCAGACCTGGGTGGGCAGGAACACAACCCCTGCCAAGGCAAGTTCTTGGGCTGCATTCCCACCTGGATCCAAGTGAGGGTCAGAGAAACCTTCTCCCTTGTGTTTGTCTCTTTTTATACATTCCTAACATGAACTAAGGGAAGCACTTCAGCAGAGAGGCCCTGACACAGCTTTTCCAGGTCCCTGGTATTCAATAAAAGTTAATATAAACTAAAATAGGTGCAGAGAAGGCCAAAGGGAGAAACCACACACAACTCCTGGGTGCACAGCACATCACAGGGCTCAGCCAGGCTCACAAGCTGCAGCACAGACAGCACCCAGGCCCCTTTCATCAGGACCCCACAGGAGAGGCAATTCAAGCCAAGGAACAAAGCTGGCACAAGGAGAACAGAGAAAAAATGGGTATGAACAGGCACAAGATGGTAATCAAACAGGTTCCCACCCATGAGAGAAGTTTGCCAGGTTAAGGGAGGGGACAGACAAATGTCCTGTGGGAGCAAACCTAGCAGGCAGGAAAATCTGTTCTATACTGATCATCTCCAACACATGGAAAATTTGGGTTTCTGCTCCTTAAATGCGTTTCTGTTTTGTTGTAGGAAAAATGCAGCATTGGCCCTGGCTGGGGCAGCCAAGAACCATCAGTGCACACCCCAGTGGGGATTCCTACCAGAGGACAGGAGAGTCAGATCCTGCCTGGGCAGGAGGTCTCCATGGGCACAAGGCAGAGCACCCTGATATCACTATCTACAACCTCAGGCCCTGGCATCAGCCCTTTGGAAGACCCTCTCCTCATCACCTACACAGACAGGGTAGTGCTGCCCCTGCCCTGCCACAGCTCTCCTGCTCAGAGCACACACTCCATGTGATGCTCAGCCCATGAAGGGAACTGTGGCTGCAGAGATGATGCTTGGCCCAGACTTGGTGACAGAGTCAAGAGGCACCACAGAAGCCACACTTGGCCAAAGTCCTATAGACAGCAACAGAATTCCAGGTGCCAGGCTGTCCTTGGCAGTTTGACGCTTCCAAGTCAAAATGGGGAAGGAGTAGCATCCCTGGGAAGGGGCTCACTGCATCACTGCCTGCTCTGCTCACGAGAGAACAAGCAGAAGCTTTGATAGTACAGAAAACTGTGGCTTAAAAAGCAGCAGCCAGAAAGGGCACCCAGCTGCCCTCTGCATGACAGAGCTGCTGCCCAGCCATCACACTCACAGGCAATGGCCAAGGCCTCTGCTGCCCAATTCACCTGCTCCCAGGCTCATAGCCAAACCATCCCCAGCCCAACTCCAGCCCACAGAGCCAAACCACCACTGCCCACAACCTTCTTCAAGCCCACACTGCAAACCTGAAGCAGCCACAAAAACACCCCCAAGAAGCAAAGCAGCAAACTGGGGGCCACAGCTCTGGCCAGCCCTACACAGCAACCCCAGCTCATGCACCCCCAGGGGGAAAAACCACCTGGGTACTGGGCACCTGGTGATCACTGCAGCACTCCTCAGCAGCTGCAGGGTGGTTTCAGGGAACTCCCCAGTTTGCCAGCTCAGTGGAGCCAGGGATTATTCTGGTTCAGCGAGGCAGAAGCAGAGGCAGAATGCCTTTGTGGAGGAGCTCCCCAGCCCTCCCCATCACACCAGGCTCGGGCTGTGACCTGTTGCAGCTCCCTGTGCCACACCAGCCGGGTCACAGCCACATCCCCCGGGCACTGTGTGTCCCTTCTCCCCGAGCCATGTGCTCCTCACTTACCAAACGTGTTGAGATAGAAGGAAGCTCCCAGGGGGTCAGCCCGGCGGGTGCAGAGCGACACTCTGCAGGCACTGCCGTGCTCCATGGCAGGGCACTAATTAGCCGTAATTGGAGCCCTCCCAGCCCAGCCCAGCTCGGGACAACCGTTCCCGCAGGCAGTGGCAGGCAGTGCAGCAGTTTCCATGGGACACGCGTCCAATCGGCGGAGTTTGAACGGCACAGCTCCCATTGGCCGCGGGGATTTGAACTGGGAGCACACCTGGCGGAGCACACAGGGCTGAGCCCTGTGCCATGGCCTCGTGCCAGGATGGAGACTGCTCTGCCCTCCCCGAGCCCCACGGCCACACTGCTGCTGCTCCTGGAATGAGATCCTGGGGAAAGCTGCAACGTCTCCTGTCCTCTAATTAAATCCCTGTGATTGTGCCATCAGCTTTGCTGGCACACAGCTCTTTGGGGAACTGTCCCCCCGGAGCAATGTGGGACAGCAGCATCCACAGCACCTTGGGGAATCACTGCAGGCAGGGAAAGGTGCAGGAGAACTGGGCTGTGGGGGTGAGCCAGGAAAGGGAGGGATGGCAGGCCACTCCTTCCCATGGTGGACTCCCCATACACTCCTGGCCAGGGCTGAGCCCCTGGCTAGCCCAGAGCTCCTCTCACACCCCCATTATTTACCTTTCACCTTACATCTCACATCTCATCACTTACCTTTCCCTTTCACTCTTGCATGGCTGATCCTCCTCCTGTTCCCTGATGGTCCTCTCTGCTTCCTCAAGGAGGGTTGTACAGCCCCACATCGTCCCTTTGTCACAGCTGGCAGAACCTCCAGCTCCAGCAATGGGGAATTCTGTCCTGTCCCTGCCAGAGAAAAGAGGGGATGAGAGCAGGACAGAGACCAGGGACACTCCCAGCTCCCCCTCTTCTCCCCAGGCTTCTTCCCTACTTTTCCTCCTCTGCTCTGCTCTGGTGAGACCCACCTGGAGTGCTGCGCACAGCTCTGGTGTCCCCAAAATCAGGAGGACATGGAACTGTCGGAGCAAGGCCAGAGGAGGCCACAAAGCTGATCACAGCACTGGAGAACCTTCCCTATGAGGACAGGCTGAGAGTTGGGGCTGTTCAGCCTGGAGAAGAGAAGGTTGTGTGGAGACCTCAGAGCAACCTGCCAGGAGCTGAAGGGGCTCCAGGAAAGCTGCAAAGAGCTCTCCCTTCTGCCCACAGGGAGGGTCTGGGGACCCCTCACCATCCCAGCCCTGGGGTCTGCAGAGAAATCTCAGAGGGGCTCAAAGCCCCTCTCTTACTGTTGTGTTTGTATTGCAGAGTGAGGTCCCTACAAGAAAGACTCTGGACTGTCTGTGGTCACAGTGCTGCTGTCACCTCCTGGACAGGAGGGTTGAAGAAGGACCCTGCCACTGTCCCAAACATCCACCTGTCCCTTGACACATCCCCCAGAAGCTCTGTTGGTGCCTGAGCTCCACAGACACAGGTAAATGATGTCAAAGCACTGTTCAGAACAACCAGGAACCAGCACACAGGTGGGATGGCCCTGCCCAGGGATGCAGGCGATTTCTAGGGCACTTCAAAATGTTCCTCCTTCAGGCTTATCAGAAACTCCCATTCATTTGTTCAGTTGAATCCACTGATATTCCCAGTAATCTCCACCTGCCACCCATCAAAACTAAAGCTTTTCCCCAGAAAATTTACTTGCCCCTGAAAGAAAAAAAGCCACAGTCTGGGATTGGATGTTTCTGTGTGCAGCATCCCGAGCTACCAGGGACCAGCACAGCACAGCTCAGCCCACAGGACAGGCTCAGCCCTCCTGAAGGACAGCAAACTATTCCCTCTGCAGTCCCAGGTATCCTGAACCTCTGGAATGTGAGCAGAGTTTGTACCTGCCCAGCCTTGCCAGATCCTGCTCTCCTTCATCCCACAGCACCTCAACAGCATCAAGGCCATGGCTGGGGTCACTCCTCTTCAGCAGCTCTCCCCAGCACACCCAGTGAGGGGGGAGAGGTGTGTACAGGGCACCCTGTCTCCTAGGAGCTCCCTGGGCTCACACAAAGCCTCTCCTCTCCCTGGCTTTATTGCAAAAGGCTTTTAAGAGGCAAACAGAACAATAACAGATGTTTTGTCCCTCTAGCTAAAGCAGTTCCACAGCTTCGGGGAGCACAGTCTCAGGAGAGAGTTTTCAAAAGGATTTAAAGAAATAATAGTAAAGGTAAAGAGTCTCCGTGGGACTCCCAGGCCATGGGCTTGACGCTCACTGCGTGTAGAAATCACTTCTAACACTCAAACCCAGCAGACTCAAGTCTGTGCAAGGTGTTAGCAGAGAGCCCCAAGATCAAACACAATCCCACCCAGAGCTGGGCATCTCCAACCCCCACAACAGGAATTGGGATTGTCACACACACACATTGCCCAGAGGACTTGAGGCTCACTGGCTGCAGAAATCACTCCTAACATTCAAACCCAGGAGATTCAAGCCCATGCAAGGTGTTAGCAGAGAGCCCTGAGATCAAACATGATCCCACATGGATCATCTCCAACCCCCACAACAGATATGTGGGAGACACAGCCCCTCATCTCCTGCAGGCACCAGGATCTGGTTCCCTGGTGCTAACCAGGCACCTGCAGAGTCATCATCCATCCTTCCTTCCCCCAGGAGATAGAACAATGCTGCAAATTGAGTGGAGAAATCATCCAAGCACTCACGTGTGAGCTGTGGCTCTTCCAGCTGCTCCATGACTCCCAGGCAGGATCAGGATCCTCTGCAGCAGTGTCCAAGCACCAGCTTGCCGTGCTCAGGCTGTGATTCAGCTGCCACAAGCCTTTGAGGTAAAGGAGGGGGGGAAAAACCCAAACAAACCCAATATATAAATATCCCAAGGAAGCAGAGATCTAGTCTGGGATGTTACAGACTGTAAGCTGGGAAGAGATGGTGGCAGCAGTGCATGCAACAGCCCTGTCCTCTCCTGGTTCCCAGCAGCAAGGAATCAACTCCTTGTAACTTCCCTCCTCACATTCCAGCCCTGGGAACTGACCTTAGCCTGCAGTTTTGTTGAGGCTCCAGCAAAGTGCCCATTCAGCTGGTTGGCCTGGGAGTTAATGACTTTCCTTTAAAATTTAACACAGTTCTCCATCACAAATTTCTGCCTGCCAGCACTAGGATCTGCCTTTGGCTGGGTATTCAAATCCAAACACGTGCTTGGACAGTTATTCCAGGCAAAAGGGGAGCATATGCACACACAGAAAACCCACAAGGTTGAAGCTGCTTTTAAAACTAAAGAAACTAAATCAGACTGGGAAAAAATGATCTGGCTGCCCAGATGGTAAGAGGATTGGAAGAGAGAGGGTTTGGACTGTTTCTGGGCAATCCTGAGGACAGATTTCTGGGATTAGCACAGTCTGCCATGCAGGGTGGACACAAACCTCAGTGTTTTCCCAATGGTGGGTTTGCTGCAGCCTCCTCATCCCCAGGGTCTCCCACAGGGCCCAGCTGAGGTGCTCCTCTCCCCACCACCACCTCTGCAGCAAGCACAGCTGAGCCATTCCCTGGAAAACAGCAGTGAGGAACCCAACAGAGTGCAGAATGGCTGATTACCAAATCCTTTACAATCTGGGACCTAAGAAAGGTTTCTCCTCCTGAAAGGGTGTATTTAGAAACACCTTCTCTGCTCATATCCCACAGTCTGAGCAGCCTGTTGGAGCCCAAACCTGTGACCCTGCACAGCACCCTCAGCATGGTCTTTGCTGCTGCCTTTGCCAACCTGCAGCTCCACTGGCACCTGCTTTCAGAGCAGATGCACTTAGTATTCCACATTCCTGGAAAATTACCCCTCCCAGACAGCAGAGAACACTGCAGTGCGATTCAACTAACACTGACAGGTTAGCAAATGGCTCATGGGCTGCTCCTGCCCACTGCACAAAGCCATCTACCTCCTTCTGGGTGCTGGAGTGTGTGAGCCCTTAATGACACCAGTGAAGAGCAGCACCAAGAGACATCCCAGGCCTCTTAGAGGATCTGATCTGAGCATCCAGTCCTGCTGTAGCATTTTGCCAAATGCTAAGTATTAATCCATTGCTGATTTATTTTAATGCAATCAAAATAATATAATAATCAAGCTGGGCCTTTAGTGACACTTCTCATAAAAGAGATCAGGTTCAATATAGCTAAAGGTCTCTTGGGAGTGATGCTTTGGGCCTTTGAATGGTCAGATGGATCTAAGTAATGAAGTTAAAACAGCTTAAGAAGTTATTGTCTATCACCTGAGCTGAACTGTGTGCACAGGCTGAAGCTGCAGGGAATAGCTGAGCAGGTAGCTCAGAGCATGCACCTGGGCTCTACTTCCCAAGGCTTCCCCCAGGATCTGGCACTATTCAGCCTCCCAGTGAGCCACTTTAGCTCACCAATTTCACAGAAAACTAACTGTTTCTGGCATAGTAAACAGATCTGACCAGGGCATATGGTGGGGGAGACAGAGATCAAATGCCAGAAATCATAGAACCACACACTGGTTTGGGCTCAGAGAGACCTTAAAGACCATCCAGTTCCAAGCTCCTTTGAGCAGGGCCACCTTCCACCAGCCCAGGTTGCTCCAAGCCCCATCCAACCTGGCCTGGAACACTCCCAGGGATGGGACAGCCACAGCTTCTCTGGGCAACCTGTGCCAGTGCCTCATCATCCTCACAGGGAAGAATTTCTTCCCAATATCTGTTCTAAATCTCCCCTCCTTCAGTTAAAAGTCATTCCCCTTGTCCTGGGGCACAGTGAAAAGGGGTAATTCACCCTTTTCCTTGACAGAGATCTCCCTTGTCATCTTGTGCAGCCTCACTCCCAGGCTGCACAAAGTGAAATAAACCATACCAAGGCTCCCCTCACTTCTATGTTCAGATTGAGCTAGTTTAGCTGAAGGCTGCTGCCTCCTTTCTCTCCCCATAACCCTATGATCCTGCCTCCCCCTTTAGCCCAAGCATGGGAGCAGGCACACAGTCTCTCAAGTTAGAAGGGACCCACAGGGATCACCAAGTCCAAGTCCTTGCAGGACTGCATAAAATTAAATCACATCCTCCAGATGTTCCTTGAACTCTGGCAGGCTCAGTGCCATGACAGCTCCCCCAGGGAGCCTATTCCTGAGGCCCACAATCCTCTCAGCAAAGAACCTTTTCAAGAATGTTTAGGATTATAAGAATCTTCAAGAAAATAAGAGCAGACTTACTGAGTCTGAGACAAAGCTCAGTGTCCTGTTCGATGTCAGAAGGTGATGCCCAGTGGAGAACACAAGAATGAAGCAGATAAGACATTCGTCCAGCCCCAAACCATTTCCAATTCAAGCTGCATCAGGGCAGGTTTAGGTTAGATATCAGGAAAAGGTTATTCCCCCAGAGGTGTTTGGGCACTGAACAGCTCCCCAGGGCAGTGGGCACAGCCCCAAGGCTGACAGAGCTCCAGGAGTGTTTGGCCAATGCTCTCAGGCACAGGGTGCATTGTTGGGGTGTCCTGTGCAGAGCAGGGGTTGGACTGATGAACCTTGTGGGTGCTTCCAGCTCAGGGTATTCTGTGATTCTGTGACTTTCCACTCCAGTAGGGTGAAATTTTCTGTACATTTGGCAGCCTTAGGAGGAGCTGGATCCCATTTGGATGGTGCCACACCACTAGTTCAGCCTTACTGTGGCCCCTTTAAGTCCCCACTGTGGATTAATTTGCATTCGAGACCAATTAGCAGAGCACAACCTGATTATTGCCTATATTGTTTGACCATGATCCTATTATCCATAATCAGGAAGGCATTCCCCTCCCTCCAAGCTGAAGGCACTCACTTTCCCCATGTTATTACAGAGCATGAGGTCCATCTGTCCAGGTGAGAGAATGTCTGACCCTGCTGCAGAGTTCAGGCCTGGAAAAACAGGTCTTGCTGCAGCACAGTACAAATAGAAGCAAGATTCATGGTGCTACAAATCCAGATGAACACTACAAGAGGTAACACAGAGGTTACTCTACAGGTTTCCTTTCCAAAGCACTTTCCAAAGGGAATAACAAAGTTAAAGGTAATGCAATAGTCAGCCCATGCAGCTGGAAATAGCAACTGATCTGGTACACAGGATTTGTCCAAGTGTCCTTCTCAGGTCACATAGGAAAGTCACTCAATCAGCAGAATTTCAGGCTGGCAGTTTTGTGACAGTTAAAACTGCTGAATTAGTTTATGCTTTTAAAAAAGGATCCGAGGAAGGTATTTTCGAGGTGCTATATTAGGAGGCTTTGTCAGACATGGTCTGACCTGAGAGGACCTGAGGTAGGGAGAGAAGTGTGTGACATCTACATGGGACATCTCCCTCCACTGGGAATGCTCCTCACTGCAGTGCCTGGCTTGTCCTTAGGGGAAGGAAAATGGAATGATTCCAGACATCAGCTCTAAGTTAGAGACTTGGTGTACTTAGAAATTATAATAACCAAGTCAAAGGTTATTTCCTTTTAAAAGGGAGACTGGCAAGAGCTTAAAATTCATCCTTCTTCCATAACCGAAAGGAAAACAAAAGCTGAGCAGCCATGGGCAATCTCCCAGACAAATAGTAAGTGCAAATCCCTGTAACACCATCCCACACCAGTCCGGGCTGTGTCCCTGCCTTCACCTGTGTGAGCACTGGGTCTCTTGCTGTGTGATTACACACACTGAGAGCTAACAGGGCACGCACTGAGCTCTTGCCTTCAGCACTTCCCTGTCCCTCTGACTCACCTCCAGCCATAACTGGTTCTCAACAGCAGCTTGGGGTGGATCTGTTTAGCACTAATGAGGGGGAAGAGGTGTGAAGTGACTCACAGTGTTAGGAACACACTGACTGATTTTCAGGCTCAAGATCTCACAGATCTTCGGGCCTGCAGTTAATCTTGAAACCCCAGAGCATTCCCAGCAGACCCAACAAGTGCCCAGAGTGAAGGGTTTGCAGGTCAGAACATCAACTCACCTGTGTCCCATCTCCTGGCATGTTCTCTCCCTGGGTTTAGAAGAGGAAGAGTTAATCTACTGCATCAACAGCCTCTTCAGTACAGGATTTGTATCATAAAAGGGCTTCAAGAGTGAAGGAAACAATATAGGTGTTCACAATGACTATACAGCAACAATTTGTAGGTTTAGTATTAATGTTTAGTTGGCCGTGATGATCCTGAAGTATCATTTTCACAGCAGTAAAGTCAAGTGAGATTCAAGCCCAGTACCACCAGTGGCTTCTGCAGGGTACAAGCACTGCTGGGTAAGCTCTGTGTCTGCAGCTGGACCATGAATGTCACATTTCTGTGAAATTCTGAGAACAAGCAGGTTATTGTGGGAGTACCCACCCTTACCGCAGGCTTAAAGCTCACAGGTCTTCAGTGTTAGTCTCTTTGCATCAGTAGAGAATCATGGAATAGAATCACACACTGGTTTGGGTTGGAAGGACCTTAAAGCTCATCTCGTTCACCCCCTGCCATGGGCAGAGACACTTTCCACTAGCCCAGGTTGCTCCAAGCCCCATCCAACCTGGACTGGAACACTCCCAGGGATGGAGCAGCCACAGCTTCTCTGGGCAACCTGTGCCAGTGCCTCAGCACCCTCACAGGGAAGAATTCCTTCCCTATATCTAATCTAAACCATTTAAGTCTTTTAACATATCAATGTTTTCCTGAAGCACAGAAGGATGATAATGTCTCATGTTTTTTGCTTTCCCACTCAGGCTGAGCCAAGCCTATGTGTCTCTGTATTGCTACCTGTACAACAAGAAGCAATGTTTTTGTTCCAGAGGTTCATGGCAGGGGGTGGGACAAGATGAGCTTTAAGGTCTCTTCCCACTCAAACCAGTATGGGATTCTATGTACCAACCTCCAGGCATCATAATTATGAACAAAGACATATCAGTGACCAAAGCATCCACCAAAGAGGAGAGCATATCATGTCAGGAAGACATGGAGAGCTTGGTGGTACAAGCCCAGCCATACCTCTGGCTCCAGGCCAGTCCCTTCCCTGTCTCTGCTCCATCCCAGCCCTTCAGCAGGCAGTACCCCAACACTGCCTCACTTTGTTCTTAATTCTCTGACAGAACAGAAATCAAACCGAGTGGCAGCAGCTCCTGAGGGTTCCAACAGCAGAGACTGCAGCTTGTCTGGAGGTCAATGTCAGTGTGGTCTGTCATGGCACAAACGGACTCACCACAGCCTGTCACTGCCTGCACTGAGCAGCACTGCAGCACCCACTGCAGCCCCTCACTGCCCAGGGCCACACAGCAGCCAGAGGTGACCACGGAGGACATTAGAAGGAGCTAAAAAGGAGACTCAGACATGACTTGTACCTGACAGTGTTGTCCAAACAGTAACTGGAACCTTCAGGTCTCACACAGCCTTGGCCCTTGTGTACTCAGTGTATGCTACCCCAGCACAGTCTTATGTCCAGTACAATTACCTTTACCTTGGCTCACAAGTGTCTGTGAGCTCTCCTCATTAAGCAATGCTGCCCTTGGTAGTAGAAAATACCCACTTTCCATGGAACAGAGATGCACTATCAGCCACTGTTCACAGTTTCAAGTAGGACCCCAACACAGTGGCAAATTAATCTGCTGCTTTCTTGCACTCTGACCTTAATTACCTGGTCAGGTTATCCATAGCGATAAAGTCTCATGGGATTAGCAGAGATTTGGGCCAGACCCAGGACTGGGGTCAGTGGGGCAGTGATGGAAGTGCTCACACACCCTGTGTCCTCACAGTGCTGCAAGGGGAGGCCAGAAACCAGTGGGGGGCAAAGCAGCTGCCTCCACAGGCACCAACCCTCTGCATGTGGGGTCCCACCAACCTGACCCCATGGGCACCAACCCTCTGGCCCCACCAACCTGCTCCCATGGGCACCAACCCTCTGCCCGTGGGGTCCCACCAACCTGCCCCCATGGGCACCAACCCTCTGCCC
>NW_008693307.1:2742-3521 GCF_000695815.1 Acanthisitta chloris | reverse complement strand
GGTGTGAGGGGGGTGAGGTGTGTGAGGGGTGAGGTGTGTGAGGTGTGAGGTGCGTGAGGTGTGAGCTGTGAGGGTCGTGTGGGTGTCCCACAGTTGTGTCTGTGTGTTATGGTCTGTGAGGATGATGACAATGGGGTTGGGATGAGGTGAAGACTATGCTGTAACTGAATATGATGGTGGGGACGAAGGCCATGATGACAGTGAGGTGCTGGGTCCCTCAGGGAGGTGCAGGCAGAGGAGACAAGGAAGAAGAAGAAGGACGAGGAAGATCAGTTCCCGCCGGAAATCTGGGAGCTGCTCAAGGGGGTGACGAAGAAGAGCGAGTACGAGCGCATCGCCTTCCAGTATGGCATCACTGACCTGCGAGGCATGCTCAAGCGCCTCAAGAAGATCAAGGTGGAGCCCCAAAGAAGAGCGAAGGTGGGCCCTGGGGGTTCTAAGGGCATCCAAGGGGAGATTTGAGGGGTCTAGGGGGGGTTTGGGTGCTATCTGTGGAGGGTTTGGTGGCTCTGTGGCTGCTCAAGCGCCTCAAGAAGATCAAGGTGGAGCCCAAGAAGAGCGAAGGTGGGACCTGGGGGTTCTCAGGGCATCCAAGGGGAGATTTGAGGGGTCTAGGGGGGGTTTGGGTGCTATCTGTGGAGGGTTTGGTGGCTCTGTGGCTGCTCAAGCGCCACAAGAAGATCAAGGTGGAGCCGAAGAAGAGTGAAGGTGGAACCTGGGAGGGTCTGGGGTGGTCCCACGGGGGATTTGGGGGGTCCTGGGTGAGTCTGGGTGTCTCT
>NW_008693307.1:1789-2702 GCF_000695815.1 Acanthisitta chloris | reverse complement strand
AACTGCCTCGAGAATAGCAACGTGGCGCACGGGATCAAGGTAGAACTTGATGGGGGGGTTGTGGGGTTCCATTTGATTTCTGGGCATCCCTGACCCCCCTGTGCACCCCCAGCCTTCATCCGGAAGCTGGACCCTGCCTACCAGGTGGACAAGGGCAACAGGATCCGACTGGTGGTGGAGCTCAGCGACCCCGACCTGCCCCTCAAGTGGTACAAGAATGGGCAACTGCTGAAACCCAGCAACAAGTGAGTGCCCAGGTGTACCCAGGTAACCTCAGGTGTGCCCAGGTGTGTCCTCTGTGCCCCCCAGGTACATGGTTGAGAACAGTGTGCCCCAAGTGCCCCCAGGTATGTCCCCCAGGTGTGCCCAGGTGTGCCCAGGCGTGCCCACGTGTGGCACAGGTGTGCCCAGATGTGTCCTAAGTGCCCCCAGGTATGACCAGGTGTGCCCAGGTGTGCCCCCCAGTCCCCCAGGTGTGCCCAGGTGTGTCCCCTGTGCCCCAGGTACGTGTTTGAGAACGTGGGGCTGAAGCGCATCCTGACCATCCAGAAGTGTTCCCTGGCTGACGACGCAGCCTATGAGTGTCGCGTCAACGACGAGAAGAGCTTCACCGAGGTCTTCGTCAAGGGTCAGTCTCCAGGGTGGAGAGGGACCCCCCAAACCTGGGGCTGCCCCCCAGGACTCCCCTCACCTGTGTGCCCCCCCAGAGCCCCCCGTGACCATCGTGAAGGGCCCTGAGGACCAGCAGGTGGTGGTGGGGGAGAAGGTTGTGCTGGAGGCTGAGGTGTCTGAGGAGGGGGCGCAGGTCATGTGGTAAGGGGCACACGTGTCCGGCCCACCATGTCCATCCCATGTCCATGCCATGTCCATCCTGTGTCCCTTCCACCATCCCATGGCTGTCCCATGTCCATCC
>NW_008693307.1:305-1504 GCF_000695815.1 Acanthisitta chloris | reverse complement strand
ATGTCCATCCTGTGTCCATCCCACCATTCCATGGCCATCCCATGGTCATGCCATGTCCATCCTGTGTCAGTCTCACCATGTCCATCCTGTCTGTGTCCCTTCCACCATTCCATGGCCATCCCATGTCCATCCTGTGTCCATCCCATGTCCATCCTGTGCCCATCCCACCACTCCATGGCCACCTCACGTCCATCCTGTGTCATCCCATGGCCATCCCACCACCCCATGTCCATCCTGTGTCCAGCCCACCACCCCATGTCCCTCCCATGTCACTCCCATGTCACTCCCATGTCCATCCTGTGTCCTTCCCATGCCAGGACAAAGGATGGAGTGGAGCTGACCCGTGAGGAGGCCTTCAAGTACCGATTCAAGAAGGATGGGAAGAAGCACTATCTCATCCTCAATGAGGCCACCAAGGAGGACACAGGACGGTACAAGATCCTCACCAACGGTGGAGAGGCCGAGGCTGAGGTCATCGTTGAAGGTGGGGGGTCCGTGGTTGCTGGGGGTTCTCCAGGAGAGGTTTGAGGGTCACTTTGGAGGCCCAGCAGGTCCTGGAGGCTCCATGGGGGAAGTCCAAGAGGTTCTGGGGTGCTCTGAAGGGTCTCCATGAGAGGTTTGGGGGGGTGTCCAGGTGATCCCAGGAGGTCTCCAAGGGGTCTCAGGTGTTCCCAGGAGACCTGGAGGTGTCTCCAGGTGGTCTCCAAGAGGTTCAATAGGGGGTTGAGGGATCTCCAGTGGTTCGGAAAGGTTCTCCAGATGTTCCCAGGGAGAGGTGGGGGCTCCAGGTCCGTGGTGGGATTCCCTAACCCGTGTTCCCCCCTCCAGAAAAGCAGCTGGAGGTGCTGCAGGGCATCGCGGACCTCACGGTGCAGGCGACGGAACAGGCTGTGTTCAAGTGTGAGGTGTCAGACGAGAAGGTCACAGGACGTTGGTTCAAGAACGGGGTGGAGGTCAAGCCCAGCAAGCGCATCCACATCACCCACAGCGGCAGGTGAGGCACAGGAGGGGTTGGAGGTGCCCATGGAGGTCTTGGGGGCACCTATGGGGTGATTTGAGGCACCTGTGGGGGGCTTGGAGGAACCTCTGGGTTCTTGAGGGGTGTTGGAGGTGCCCATACGGGTCTTTGGGGAACCTATGAGGGTCTTGGGGGTCTTAAAGGTGCCCTTGAGGATCTTGAAGGCACCTATGCAGGTCTT
>NW_008693307.1:0-237 GCF_000695815.1 Acanthisitta chloris | reverse complement strand
ATGGGGGTGCTGGAGGTACCTGTGGGGGTCTCGGAGGCCTCTCTGTGAAGTTCGTGGTTGCCCTGTGTGTGTGACCCCCATGCCCCCCCAGGATCCACAAGCTGGTGATCGATGATGTTCGGCCTGAGGATGAGGGTGACTACACCTTTGTCCCCGACGGCTACGCCCTCTCCCTCTCGGCCAAGCTCAACTTCCTCGGTGGGCAGGGGGCACGAGGGAGCGGGAGGGGCACCTGGG
>NW_008693306.1:0-454 GCF_000695815.1 Acanthisitta chloris | reverse complement strand
TGCATTATTATGCAACCTCCTGCTCCAACTAAACAAAACCCACATTTTATTTTAAGGGAGATTATTGGCAGACATTTCATGTGATCTTGCAGGGTGATCCAGGTGTTAAACCATATCAGTGTTGGTTAAATGTGTTGCCAGTTACAGTTTTTTAGAGTTGGGCAAAAACCGCTACCAAAAAATTTGTAAAATAAATAGATAGATAGATAGACAGACAGATAGATAGATAGATAGATAGATAGATAGATAGATAGATGGATAGATAGATAAATAACTCAAAAAGAAAAGATGGGGAGGGAGGGGAGGAGAGTACAGCCATTCAAATTTGGGCTTAAGGACTTTTTTCAAGACCAGAGGAAATGGGAAGGAGACAAGGCATGACAAGAGTATAACAGGAATCAAGAGAATTGTGTGCTCCTCATTAACTCACCTTTCATTCATTCCCACTCTTGTA
>NW_008693305.1:26108-37192 GCF_000695815.1 Acanthisitta chloris | reverse complement strand
TCACACTTAGGCTGATCTGCTCCATGATTTTGCCAAATACTGAGGTCAGGCTGACAGATCTGTAGTTTCCTGGGTCCTCCTTGCAGCCTTTTTTGTGGATTGGTGTGACATTCGCCAACTTCCAATCATCTGGGACCTCCCCAGTGATCCAGGACTGTTCGTAAATGATGGAGAGAGGCTTGGCGAACTCTTCCATCAGCTCCCTCATCACTCTGCAGTAGGTCCCATCTGGTCCCATAGACTTATGATGATCCAGGAGGCTAAGCAGATCTCTAACCATTTCCTCTCGGATTTCAGGAACTGTTTGGCTTCCTATCTCTCTCTATCAGCTCTAAAGCCCAGTTGTACTGAGGACAACCTGTCCTACTATTAAAAATGGAGGCAAAGAAAGTGCTAAGTACCTCACCCTTTTCTTTGTCCTTGGTGACTCTGTTCCCTCCCATGTCCAACAAGGAATGAAGGTTTTCCTTGGCCTTCTTTTTGTTATTGATGTATTTATAGAAACACGTATTGCTATCCATGACAGAAGTGGCCAGATTTGATTCAGATTGTGCCTTTGTCTCTCTAGTTTTCTTCCTACATGACCTGACTATATTCCTGAACTCTTCTTGAATAGTCTGCATGTTCCAGAGTTGGTAAACTCTCTTTTACTTCATAATTTCCTGCAGAGCTTCCCTGTTCAGCCAGGCCGGCCGCCTTCCCCACCAGCTCACCTTGCGGCACACCAGGGCAGCCTGCTCCTGAGCCTTCAATACTTCCTTCTTGAAGCATGTCCATCCTCAAGACCTTGATTCCTCACTGATTGTGTCAGTCCATTGCCTTGACTCTTCCTCCTCTTGCTGCTGTTTGATACTTTGCGAATCACCAAACTCTAGTGCAACAGGTGAGATGGACATCTAACAGAACCAAAACAGTGTTGTGGATCTAGACCTTGTCTGGACCTGGTCTGATATCTTAGAGAAATTTTTTTCAGTTGCCCAGAGACAACATTTGCCAAGCCATCCAAATTATTTAGGACACAAAGTCCTTGTAAAAGTGTTATTGGCCAGCTGGAGGGCCAGACATAAATCAGAGTGTTTGGGTCAAGGGTGATGTGTCTGGGCATCGTATGGTATTTACAAACTCACAATGTGTCTCACGTCAGGGGCTTGATTCCGTTGCCTAAATGCAGATGTTGAGGGCTCTTTGAGATGACCTGGATGTTGTACTTGACTTCTGGCTGTCTTTTAGTAGGACAAGGGTCTCCTGAAGGTCCTGCTCTGCCAACAGGTTTAGGTTCCTCAGGGCACCTTGGAGACACCTAATTTTGGATGACTGAATTATGCCCCCAATGTCCAGCTTTATGGCCTCTCTGGCAGTGCATGTCCAGCATGTGCTTCACAACATCCAAGTTTGTTTCTCTAGAGATGTAACCCTATCTCAGACACCCTCTGAAAAATGTTTAAAATTCTCTGGGTAAAGAGTCTAAGCACTCTGCTGCATTCAGTTACCTGCCCTTCCAGGACCAAGGCATTTAGGAACTTTGGAAAAGGTCTCTAGCTGCCTGCTGATGGTACAACTGTGCAGTAGGAACAGAGCCACTGCAGGACTGCAGGACTGCAGGACCTACCATTCCCCTCAAAGCCTCAGTATTATCATCCCTAAGGCTCACCACATACAGGGTCTCCCTCGCAGTATTCTTCTCACTCCAGTATTGGTTCTGTTAAAATGAATATCACCAGTAGGATTTAAGGCCAAGTTGGACAGTGGTCCCCCAAGATTGTCTGTCATGGTACTGGTTTCCTTTAATGCCTACTGATTGGATTTCATTACTTGCTTGTGTATATATCTTTCCCAGTTAGAGGAAGTCTGCATGACAGTGGTGTGATAACATCAGGGACAGGTGATTATCACCAGCTTTGTATCTGAAAGCACACAAGATCTTCATGATCTCAGTCAGACAGAGGCATATGCCAGAGAACCTACCTCCAACGGTCAGGCTCTGTCTTCTTCCTCAGGTGTTAACTTTCCTCACCAGTGATGTGTGTGATTGGCCTCATCTAAGAGGGGTGAATTAACAGCTCTTTGTTATTCATCTGTACTGTCAGTGGTCAGCGATGAATGTCAGTGTGAACTGGGCTTGAACGTACAGCACCGGGTCCTTTGATGCAATGGACCTGGGTAGATCAAATGAGGGACCTATAAGATTCTATTCTGTGATCAGCTGAAGAGAGGATAATGCCTCCCTCTCATTCTCCCATCCCAAGGACTAAAGGGACCTGAATGAACTGCTCCAACTGAAGGGCAGTGACTGACCTAAGTTGAGGTCATGATGTTGTCCTTTGGAGGGGAGTTGAGCTGTTTGAAGACAGGTGAGGAGGAGCAAGAGTGAAATAGAAGATGCAAAAACTGCCTATCAGCTTAACACTGACTCTTGTGTACCTCAAAGGACGCAAACATAGTGGGGACTATATCTTAATGTGTAAAACAAGAGGTTTTTTTGAAACCAAGACTGTATAGGTGAACTTCCGGTTGGCTTTTCTTAGTGGAGGACTGGACAGAAAAACCTTAATAAAATTCTTTTAACACATGTTTTTGGAGTTCTCTGTGGTTAAAAAAATGCCATGCAAGTGATCAAAGCCTGGGACTCACTCAGTCCTCGTGATTCATTACACCCCCTCCACTTCCACTGGCTGGAAAAGAAGGAGTCCAGGGCCACCAGTTGGTGGGAGGCCCTGATATCTTTATGAGTTGGGGTTGAAACACATTTTGTCTGAAGGTCTTAATGAGTATTTGCTGACAGCAGAGAACAGGATGAGACTCATGGGTCTTTTGGGGCTCACAGCAGATCCTGTCACAATTGATATGTGCTTGTTTCCCTGGATTCACTTATTTTTGGAGTATCTCATCTTGTTCACCCATCTTTTTGCCCTCCTCAATGTTTGTCTGCCCAGTTCAAGGCTCACAGCCCCTTGAGCCCTAAATTAGTGCCTGTTCCTTTCTTTACCTTTCTGCAGAAACCCCTCCCCCTCTCTTAACCTCAGACCCTTTATCCCCTGAGTCTGAACTCACAATTTAGGCTCTTGTTTTAAAACACCTTCGTGCACAGCTCACTGGCACCAGTCCCTCTGTGGCTTTTCCTGAGTCCCTTATCAGCTGCATGCATGCCTCCTTCTTGTCCCTTATTGCAGATGCTGTCTCCCTGATGTCAGGTCTGTCTGTGTCCCTCCCATCTTTCTTCTGTCCCTTGTGTTGTCCTCTGCAGGTTGGCAGCCCCTGTCACCTGCTCCAGCCATCTCTGAGTTCTACCACCTGCCTGTCTGTCTGGGTTTCTCTTTGGGAAACCATGAGGTGGTCTCTCCAAGAGTGGCTTTCCTTGGCATCGCACCCCAAACCTCATCCCAATCTCTCTTCTTCCCATCTCCATGCCTTCTCTCCCTCTCTAAATGCCAGAGCTTCCCCCCATATCCCGAGTCCTGTTGTGACTAGTATTCATTTAATGGTGTACTTGCTCCCTCCACCCCAATATGGGTTTGTTACCTCTCAGATAATCCTCCTCCTTCCCAGACACTCTCTCACAGGGAAGACCAGGGTCAAGGGATATTGTTAGCACCTGGTTTTCATTGCTGTGCCCACCTTCTGCCATGAGGCCATCAGAAGTCACCAGCATGAGGTAACCCTGCTTGATCAGGGAGGTTGGACCACATGATCCATTGTGGTCTCTTCCAGCCTTACCCATTCTAGGATTGTCTGATTCTGTGAGCATGAGAGAGCAGATCCATTTCCTCTGTGGGGATGACGTGGTGAGTGATCTTGTCCTCTCTAGGAGCTGCAGAAATTTTCAGATAAGAGGTGAAAGAAGTCCAAAATTTCAGAGAAGTTTTGACACTAAAAATTTGCCAAGTCTCTGCTGAGGTCATCTGGGCATGATCTTTACCAGGAGAAAACTTCACTTTCTCATTCACATCTCTACCTCCCAACCATATCTCCAGTCCCACATCCAAGGCAGGGTCAGCAGGGTTTTTACAATTATAATATTTGAGATGGGTAAAGTATAGATTTGTTACTAGCCTACTTCTGGAAGTGCTTAGAATTTTCTTGGTAGAGAGAGGTGTGTGTGTGTATATATATATATATCTGAGGTAAACAACAAGAGAGAAAACATTCAACCCCCAGGAGTACCAGTTAGGCAGTGGTATGGGCAAGCTTGGAAGCAGAACAACAGGCTGTGTTGGCAGTCACGTTGACTGAAGACAGCAGAAGCACTAGTGCAGGCAGATATTTGGGCCTCAGAGGCAAAAACACCCCTGGACCCTTTGTGCAAATGTGTTTGCTCTGTGACAGGTCCCTCTGTTGCCCATGCCTGACTGGCTAACCCCCGTGGCCCAGGAGAACCCCACACATCTCACTCCCACCCTTGCAGTACAGGCACAGCTCAGTTCCCACCACTGCAGGCAGGACACCCACTTTTCCCTGCCTTGCCCTCGGCTCTGCTCCTGCCTTACCCCTGCCCACTCAGGGCTGGTGCACTGGTAGGCCTGCAACCTGTGTGCCCAGGAAGTGGAGGAGGAGGGCAGTGCCTGGCACAACGTGTGTACTGGGTGCGTTTATGCTGGCTCTGGGCACCGGTTGTGCCTGGGGGAGTGTGTGGGTGCATGTTTGTGTGGCTGCATCCTCCTGATGTGGGCAGTCTGACTGTGTCCCATGACACATGCGTGGTGTGAAGGGGGAAGGGATGAGTGGAAGATGACTGTAGGAGCCTGCAATAGAGAGGATAAGGAGAAAAATCAGTTAGACCTGCTGAGTTGGTTGAAATTATTGTTTTGGGCTTGGACAAGGTGTTAAAGCACATTTTTCATCCCCTTGTGGGATCAGAGAAGTGTCTATTATCTCAATGCATGGTCCTGCAAATGCATCCTGTCCTTCATGCAGAGGCACAGCAGGGTATCCATGCCCTTTACTGGGGCAGTGACTGTCTCCCATCTTGGGAGCCTGCTACGTGCCATGAAGCTCTGCAATCAGCAAGAGATGACTTGCCCCTGGACACTACCATTATATAAGGGACAGGAGACAGGTTTCCCAGTCATAAAGGTGTTGTGCAATTAATTATTCTGGCTTGGCTCTGCATCCCTGGAGCTCAAGGATGCCACACAACATGACTAGTGCAGCACAGGCTCAGCCCAGCTGAGCCTCAGGCTAGTAAATAATTTCTCTTTGCATTTTTTCTCTTTCCACTGAAGTGTATGCTCTTCTGAAGTGGGACTTGATGGAGCACTCTGTGGAGCAGCAGCACCCACAGCCAATGGGCAGCCAGAAAAATATTCCATCTCTGTGCTGGCATCTTCCTTCTCCTCCAAGGGACACCCCGATGCAGAGCCCACCAGCTCTCTTGCCCCAGAAAAGCCAGCACTGCACTGGGTAAGAGCTAATCTCCGTGCCTGGGCTTCTTGTTTGTATTTGTCTGGCTCCAGGCTAAAACCTATTTGTCTTGACATGCCTTTCTCCTGGAAATTAAAGACCTTGTATTTTTCTCCTCACAGTGGTATTGTACCCTATAATCAAGCTGCCTCTCCATCTTCTCTCTGGAAGGCTGAACATGTTGAACTGTCAGCAAATGTTATTTGCTTTAGTCTTTGGGTGAATTTCCTGGTTCTGTCTTCACTGGTTCTAGCTTTTTAACATCTTTCAAAAGTGCAAAAATACCTGAAACCCCATAGCCCTGCACTCTGCTGGGTGCGGATACTCCTGTCCTGTTGATCTGCTGTCATGCAAGATTCCCTTTCCCACCTCTCCTCACTAATAGATATCTACTATGTAAGCAATGTCAGTGAGTTGGTCAGACATTGGCAGTAACAATTTTTGCATTGTCATGGCCTTTCAAAAACCGGTCAATATGGCCAGGCAAGTCATAGGACAGCAGGGCTGTCCTGCTCTTGCAATTAAACACTGGTGGATTTGGCAGTCCTAGTGGGGGGACGGAAATGCAGAACCAAAGCATCATTATTGTTGGAAATCCTAGCACTAAGAAGAGCATCTGATGTTCATGCAGACTCCTGAGCAGGGGTCTTTGAACTTTATTGCAGTTGAAGTTTGTAGCCAGCAAAACTCAGACACATATAGTGTCTCTGTTTACACCATCTTCTTTCACAGAATCACAGAATCACTTAGGCTGGAAGGGACCACAATGGTTCATTTGGTTCAACCTCCCTATTTGAGCAGGGTCATCCTAGAGCGCATTGCTCAGGATTGCATCCAGATGGTTCTTGAATACCTCCAATTTCCTGTGAAAGGAGGCAGTAACTCAAGTACAGTCACAGGCAGTGACTGGAACTCATAGACATGCTAAGTCAGTGCCCAAACATGTCTGAAATCACTTGCTCACAGTCCAGTGCTGCAGAGCACAAGCAGGGGAGCATCCCAGGACCCAGGGCAGTCAAATTTTAGGCACTGAATTCTCTAATGCTGAAAGCTGAAGATAACCCATTTTACATATATGGAGGATTTAGCCTGGCATTTGTTGTTATGTAAGTTGACAATGACCTTAAGGTGTTAGTTTGGATCCCATCCATTGAATGATGCATTGTCCCAGAAACAGAACATAAAATTGCCTGTTTACCAAGTGGCAAAAAAAGGTAGTGATGAAAGACAGAGCAGTGACCTGAGTTCAACAGCTCTAGCAGCTGGAGGTAATAATGACAGATGTGATCATTTACCATTGAGGTCTATGAGTTGGTTTAGAGTTTCATGGCCCAGAGTCAACCTATCGGCCCTGTACATTTCAGAAACCTCACCGAAGCACCTTACAGTAAATGTTAACAAACAGAAGACAATTGGGGCTGGTGTCAAGGGACCAGTGCTCCTCCCCAGACCCTGGTGAAACACCAGGTTGTTAAGGTCGAGAGTATGCACCTCTCTCCTGGGGCACCACCGATGCAAAGGATTGATGTAAGGGAGAGAACATGAGTGTTTACCCCCTACTTGATACCCTTCTGAAAGTTATGTCTGATCTGTGGGGTACCTTGCCTCTCCAGCATGGGCAGCATTGGTTGTACTTGGGTACACACTGCTGCAGAAGCCATGTCACTTGACTAAAACTAATGAAGAGACTTGACCTGTTTCTGAAGGAGCCAGGATTTGCTGCTGTGGCCACTTCTGGGAACAAAACAAGGCAGTGCAAGAAAGGGCTGTAGATTCAGAAGCAGGTCACACCACCACCAAGGTGATTCCCTCTGCTACAGCTTTGCCCTCTTGCATGCCCTGGATCTGGATTCCTGTGGGCTGCTCAGAGTCCACAGCCTTGGCTAAAAACCCAGCAGTTTCTACTGGCCCTCTACATGAACTGATTCTGGACAACTTGTGCTTGGAGGCCTGTTGAGCTCAGTCAGCACCCTTACACCTTGGTGCTGTTTTCACAGGGCATCAGGGATGCTGACTGAAAGAGATGCAGGGTACTCTACTTCATGCTGTTAAGCCACCTCTTCCAGTGGTGGGAGTGTGGGTGACATAGCTCCTGTCTCTCAGGATTTCAGAACTGCTGGAATGTCACACCCCACCTGAGGAAGATTGCTGCCTCTCCTTCCCCTCACACACACCTTTGCTTTCCTACATGAGAACGAAGGCAAGCAGTTTCCTATATAGGTTAATAACAGCCTTGAGTTCAGATGTCCTGTGATTTCCTTGGCAGATGCTGGAACCAAGTCTTCCTGGCACATCCTTTGTGGAAACGTCCCACAAAGGACTGGCATGTCTTATCTCTCCTTGGTGGTCCACAGTGGGGTATCTCACCAGGTTGCCTCTGCCCCTTCACCCTTCCCTTGTCACTGCTGCTTTGATGTGCCAGGGGGAAGGATGAATGAGCAGCAGGAGAGCCATCCAAGTCCAACTCCCTTGTGCTGCACATAGGCATTTCTGCCAGCTGAGTGTATTCATTGTGGGAAGGGTGGGAGAACATGTGTGGAGCCAGGGTTGGTGCCTCTTCACCAGGGTTTTGCAAGGCTGAGCGGATGCCCCGGCTGGGTCCAAAAAGCCACAAGCAAGAATGAGTGTAAGTGATCTTATCTTGCTTTTTAGTAACAGGTATCCAATTTGCTGACTCCAGTTGCCCAACTCATGTCTGATTCAGGTCGCTGTGTGCATCCTGCAGGATGTGGTGGGTGTGATGTCTGAGTGGAGGGCTCAGGAAATGAGGGTTGGCATCAAACATCCATCACCTTCCATAACAGGCAGGGGGGCTTGGTACCCCCAGGCTGGAGCTGAAGAATGGGTGTATAGGTTAACAGGCAAAGCAAGAGAGATGCTGCCTGTCCCCAGAGAATCCAGAGCTCCTGCCTGGGAAGCCCCAGTCACATACAAGACTTTCATTGACAGCTTTTGCTGGGAAATGATTTCCTAAGTGGAGTGTGTGACAAGACACCTTGCTACAGCATGGGCATTTTGGTGCTTTGGCAGCATTGCCCTGCTCCTACCACCTCACAAAACTCAGTGCAATGATCTGCATGTGATGGGAAGACTTGGGGCTGCTGCCAGTCTGGGGAGGAGTAATCCCCTCTCTGTTTTTTGAGCTCCCTGGCTGACTGCTGCTCTTGTCACCTTCCCATTACTCCTTCTCCAGTCTGGAAGTGAACAAGATCTGTGGTGGGGAGGGAACTCCACTACTGGGATTTGCTGGGATGGCTGGAGCTGGGAGATATGGGCTGAAAGGACAATGGCATCCATAGCCTCTGCATCCCAAAAGGAGATAAAGACACAACAGCTCTCTGTGGATGAAGAGAGAAGACCCTCTATTTGTCTCTTTGGTACACTCTATGCTTGCCTCCACCTAGTGTTCCTTTCAGCTCTCATTCTTCTCTCACCAGGTGCTGGCAGCCAACAGGGCTTTGAGTTTCCTCACCTACGGGAATAGGAGTGTCTGGCCCCAGGAGGAGGTGGTTGGAATTGGGAGCTGCAGCCAATGCTGACTACAAAGGCACTGGTGGCTCATGCAGAAATGTCTTCTTATCTGCTGGGTTCTCATACCTGGCCTCATATCCTGTTCCAGGACAGGCAGATCCTGTAAATTCTGGGCTGGATGTTCTCAACACCTGGCCATGCTCTCAGATGTAAGGAGTACAGGGAGACCAGGGAGGTCCTGGTTTGACTGTCTGTGGAGGGATTGCCCTGCCATGTACTCCCTCTGCTTGCACTAACCACTCCAATTTGACAGTGGGGTTCTCAGGATAAAAACCATCCACCCTTGGGTCCTGAAGCAAACTGAGGCTTGGATTTCCTGTGTCCACACACAGGAACCCGAGAATGTATTCCTGGGCACAGGATTGCCCTGTTTCAGTGCTCCTAGTTCAGGACTGAAATGCTGATTTTCTCCAGTGTTCTAATTTAGCATCTGCTTTTGCTGACTCTTTTAGGGCTTTCAGTGTGTAAATCCCCACTTTTGTTACTTATGGGCAGGCCAAGGAAAAGAGGCCAGGACATTTTCCTAAGGAGATGTTGGCTCTTTACCCTTGGGATATTCCTGCCAGCCATAGTGTCTGTCAACCATTGTAACTTCATCCAGTGGGAGTGACAGAAAGACAGTGGCTCTCACCACAACAGCTTTCAAGTTCTCTCTTTTCTCCACCCATGAGATCAAGACTTCCTTCAAGACTCCAGAACTAATTTAAAAGCTATTGCCCCAACCCTGTTCATGTCCCATGCCTACTGATGTTTGTGAAGGAGCTGTCAAGTAAATGACATTATCCCTTTCTTTGGGAGAGGGACTCTTCTGGTGAATCAGGAGGTTGGAGCAAGCTTATGCGTCTTCAGACTTTGGGTGTTGCACCCACTGCATAGCCTAGGCCTTCTGTTTACAGCCCTGTTATCTTCACAGCCACAGGCATTCATCTCACATGCCCTGTCCATGACAAATCCCTGTTTTATTATGGAATCTCAGAAATGCCCATTACAGTGCAGTTCCTTAATGCCTGTTTGCTAAAGGATGATATTTAATACTTAAACGACCCAGTGAAAAAATAAATAGGCCAGTATGGAAATTCCCCGGGATTCAGGCTGATTTAAAATCAGCTGAAGAAATGAATGTCCCAAAGAGGACAGCAGACTGTTCTCACTTGAAGCAAGTGTAGACAAGCTCACTTTGTGTTTGCAGAGGTGGATTTAGGGAGCGTCCAGATGAACTGGTAGTTACAGTCCATCAAGAGCCCTGAAGACATGAAAGGCAGAGGCTGTAGTTTGCTCCAAAGGTGCTTTTAGAGGTCAGGAACCCAGTTCTCTTCTCTGAGGGTTCAGGTTAGTACGAATTCCCCTGCAGAGACCATCTGAGAAACCCAAGCAAGACTTGGGGTTACCGAGTTAGGTCAGGGTACAGAAATCAGGTAAAAAGGGTCAACTATTTCAGGGAGCATCATGTCTTCTTTCTGAATACTTTCTGACTTTGCATCTCCTGGGAAAGGAAAATGTCTTACTTGTATTGGAAAATATCTACAGAATATCCATGCTCTTATGTTTTCTACCCTCCAGCCTAAAATTATTGAATGCTGGTTCATCCACAGTTGTACTTCTACCAACACAAACAGTTCTTTTCCTTTCTGATGTACTTAACAACAGCTGTATGTCCCAGCTTGGCCTTGGGTTCACTGCATTACCTTATTTGAGCACTTTTGGACCATACTGGAATGGTGGTACTCCATTCACCTGTTTTTCTTCCCGACATTCCTTCACACCTCTTCCACTTTCAGTGCACCTTTCTTGAGGATGGGTGATCTGAAATTCATGTAGTATTGCATAGAGAGCCCGGGCTGTGAATTGTGAAAAAGTATTAAGTCTTCCCTGCTCCTATTGCAAATACCTCACCCCACTGTGGTGCAAATATCTTTGATTTTGCAGGTCTGTACCTCCTGAGAGACTGGGGGTGGGTTACGACTATGTGTAGCTGTCACTGTTCTGGTGTTTTAGGCTTCCTTAATAGCAAACGAAGAGACATTTCTAAAGTGATTTCGTGGAATCAACATTGAAAATGACATCTAGGTGATTTTTTTTGTTCTTAAAGTGATTGTTTCTGTCCTGAGGGACATTGGTGCTAGGACTATCTGTGGTTAGGTTGGAGAGCAGGCACA
>NW_008693305.1:21848-26071 GCF_000695815.1 Acanthisitta chloris | reverse complement strand
GTTCTTGTCATTGCTCCTGACTCACACTTTGGGCTGGTGGAGTTTCACACCAATTCTGTGTCTTCTGCCTCCGGGGTCTTTGAACTCTCTTGCTGTGGTGCACAACAGCAACAGTGTCTCCAAGTCAGGACTGGCTCTGCAGGTCTCCTAAGAACAACTGTCTACATGGAACAGTTTATGGGAGAAACTCCTGCCAAAACCCTATTTCAGGAGAGCTGTTTGTAATAGCTTTCCCTTCAGATGTGTTATTAAAAAGCTTTCTTCTAGAGCAACTGGTGCTTTTCCAGTGTACAGTAGTTATTCTGGTATGCAACTGCTTATACTGGAAAATGGCTTCTCTACAGGAATGACACGTAATGTACAATATTTAATCCCGTAAATTGGGACCAGCTTTAGGATGAGGAGAAAATTAGAAATGACAATTAATCTCCAGTGGGATAGGCTGTGAGTCCATCCTCCAATATACCTCTGGAGGTTCCATCCCTATGAGATACTTCTGAATAATATTAGGTATAGACTCAGCTCAAGGCACCCTTTCCTTCACTTGGTCCCAAGCAGTGGACTTCATGAAGAGCTATTTTCAGGGATCATAAATATTATTCCTATTACCATATTGTAATTCAAGTCCAAATCCAGTTTGCCAGCTTCCAGGCCACTCTTATAAGGCTGAGGAACCCAAATTAAAGTTGCAGTTTAACCTTAAGTTTCTTCAAAGACAGATGCCATCAACAATCCTCAGCTGTGTAGACTGCCACTATTCCCTGGGTTTTTTTCCTCCATTTTTCCAACTCAAGGTGGAGGGCTAAGCAGACCCAGACATGAAATAAGCACCTGGATCTGCCAATCTGGAGATTCAAGGCAGGATGTTGAAATCACTGCACTTAACCCTCCAGCTAGAATGGTTTAGAAAGCTTATAAACTTCTTACCCACTCACTTCCTACCCTGCCTTGCTAGGCAAGCTGTAATTTTGATTTTTAATGAAATCTAATGAGCATGTCACCATATTGCTTTGTCAAGTAGATCATGAGAAGGAGATGGTCACAAGTATCTTCCAAAGGGAGATTTCACAAGGATGAATCCTGTTATGCTTTGACACAGTGACTTCTCTTGGCATAACGGCTTTTGTACCAGGTGACCCCGTCATCAATGCAATGAGTGACTCATTACAGATTTGAGTGATTCATGCTTTTCTGCCTGCTGGATTGCACCATCCATCCTGGGGATGAATGAATAAATCTGGCTAGGACAAGAAGTGGAACCCATCAGTCCAGGTTTATCCATTCACCTACTTTAGGAAAAGTCTTGCTATCTTGTTACACTTTGGTTTTAATAGGAAAAACTACATTTCTGAGGGCTGATTCATGACTCTGCAGAAGCCAAGGAGTTTATGGGCCTGAATTTTCTTTGTGACAATATAGCCAGTAGAAAAACAGCTGCATGGGAGCAGTCAAGGATTGGTTCTTCCTTTATAATTTCATCTGTATCTTTCCCACAGCATGGAGCAATGAGGAACAGAGCCAAGTGGCAAGGCTGAAATACAAACAGAAAACTTGGAACATTGGGCATTAGTTTTGGACCTTTTCTAGAAATTAGAGCCCAACCACACAGTGAGTTTCTTGAGGTACATTGCATGATTCTGCAGGAGAGAAAGAAAAAAGAAAGTGACAAATGTAACAGAGAAGTGCTCTGTTGGATCACATTCAGAGGGTACGGATCCAAATATTGTTTTATTCCTAGGTACAGACATATTTGTTGGTCCCAGAAGATATTGGAAAGAAAGACTGAGATTTAATGGAAAGAGCACAACATAACTATATTGTCTCTGATTTCCCTGATTTCTTGAGGCTCTTTTGCTTCTTGAGTTTCCCCTGGGCAACCAGCAGTTTCCCTAAATTAAAGTGTTACATTGCCTTGATTTTTTTGACACTGCACAGATTGATGGGGTAGTTAATTCTAGGTACTTTAGCACCTGGTGTTTGAATCACTCTGTGATTGACAGCAAAAGTCCCTTGCTTGCACTTCAATAGCTTTGTCACTATGACCAGGAGGTCAAACATGAGTTTTTGTGGTGGTTTTGGAAATTTTCTTTCTTTGAGACTTTGTGCTGTGAAAGAGCACCTTCAATGTCCATGCAAGGCAATGCTAAAGGTATGGATGTCTTTCTGTGTCCACTCAACACTAGGAGACCCCAGAAGCTCTGATGTTCTATCTCATTATTCTTACTGCTACATCCTTTCTTGTTTACTTCTACTGACCTGTGGATTTCTTCTAACCACCAGGATGGGTACCAGTACCCTGTGCACTAGTTATTGCAGGAGATGAGCTTGCTTGGAAACCTATTGCTGCTGATGCATAGCTTTAATTGTTTTGTGCTTAGATCATGTGTCCCTGGAGTCCAGCTAATTGGTACAGCAGGGCAATTCCTGTCTTGGCACAGAGAAACCCCAGCATTTGGGCCTTTCAGCCCTTACCCACACTTTGATCAGTTACTGCTCTGAAAAGATGTTCCGCTTCTTTAGTGTTGCATCACTCTCCCTTCCCCAAGCTCCTTCCTAGATAATAACATGGCTACCTGTTGGGAAAGCAGTTGCCTAAGTCCCTATTGCGCATTTTAAGTCATTGGATCTTGGGATGCAGTGATTCACCCTCACAACGCCTCAAGAAGGGAATCTGATGTCACTCTCCAATTTACTGATGGAGAAGCTGGGGTGTGGAAAGGTGAAGGATTTGCTTGGGGTCAGGCAGTGAGTCAGTCACAGAGGTGGTGTCAGAGTGCCCATCCCACCCTAGCTCCTTGGGCTTGCCTCTGTCTAGCCTGAACATCAAGCACCAGCTTTGATGTTCAAGTTACTACCATCTTATACCATGTTGAGGTTTAACCCCCGCCAGCTACTTAGTACCACGCACTTGCTGCGTCACTGCCCCCTGCCCAGCCACAGTGGAGAGGATAATGGTAAAAAAAAGTAAAACTTGTGTGTTGAAATGAGAATAGTTTAATAATTGAAACAAAATAAAATATACTACTACTACTAATAATAATGATGATAAGAATGAAAATGAGAAAGATAGAGGAATAAAACCCAAGAAAGATGTGACTACACAATCACTCACCACCTGCTGATCAGTGCCCAGCCTACCCTTCTGCAGCAATCACACCCTACTGGCCAAATCCCCCAGGTTAATATACTGGGCATGATATTCTGTGGCATGGAAGATTCCTTTGGCCAGTTTGGGTCAGCTGTCCTGGTCATGCTCCCCCCTGGCTTGTGCACCTACTTGCTAGCAGAGCATGGGACATTGAAAAGTCCTTAATTTAGGGTAAGTACTACTGTGGAATAATTGAAATATTAGTGAGTTATCAACATTATTCTCATACAAAATCCAAATCACTACTAAGTAGAAAATTAATTATTCCAGCTGAAACCAAGACACACCATTGACCTTGGAGCCTACACATCTCCTCTCTCTTCACCAGTCATGAGGAAATGCCTCAGCTCTTAGCCAGAGTGCCTCAGATCCTGCAGACAGGACAAATGTACCTACCTGCTTGGAGAACATCACACCTTCCCATGATGCTTGCTCCTCACCTGTCTCTCTCTGGTCTGATGGCCATGTTCTCACCATCAAGGTAGGAGCGGAAACCAGTCTAAATAAATCTCAATTTTGAAATCTCAGTCACTGAACAAAGCACCTGGACACTGGTGGTTCAATAAATGGCAAATCAGACCACAAGTCTTAGCTGGGTGAACTGGCAACAGGGAAAAAACCAAACATACAGCTTCATTTCTGGCTGTGATGGCTTTGATACAATGTCAGGGTGAGAGGACAGAGCAGAATATAAAGGAGTGGGCAGTGCAGGAAGAAGTGAGAAATCTCCATGGCTCTGGTGATGCACTGCAAGAGGGTGAGGGGAGTGATAGGGAGAGAAGGTTGAGAATGGGTTTCCTGAGCAGTGGTTTGCAAACCCCAGACACACTTGGCATGGATGGGGCACTTGTATTTCAGAGGACCCCATTGATGCTGGCAATCCCAGAATGAGCCAGAGCACAAAGTAATGAGGAAAGTTTCCTGCTGCTGTAATTATGTTTGGACCTGAGTGTTGCCCTGTATTTGATTCCTCACACATTATTGCTTTCTTAACCACATTCCTGACTGCTCCTTGGGTTGGCTGCAGTTTCTGTTCAAAATAAAGACCCATTCACCATGGCATGAAAAAGCTCTG
>NW_008693305.1:0-21807 GCF_000695815.1 Acanthisitta chloris | reverse complement strand
GCAACGGTGGCTTTGCAGAGGAGATGGGACAACAAATCCAGGAAAGGGGTCCCTTTCAGTCCTGCAAATTCAGCCCTGCTGCTCTGCATCAAGCGCTGGTGCGTCAAGGAGCCCAGGGAATTTTTACTACTCACTTAACAAAAACCAGATGCCATGAGTTGCACATGTCCTCTTAGCAGACCTCACCTCAGATGGACTGGGACAGCTTTCATCCAGGCCATCCTGTGGTATTGTCCCAGGATGTATCCCAGGACACAGGATGTTACTGGGGATGAAAAGACAGCCAGGGTTGGTTTCTGTGGGGCTCAATGGGTCTGCAGGTTCCTCATCAAGGTCCTATGATGAGGATCAGCTCTGCACTGGGGATCTCATGTCTTCACAGATTTCATGGGGACTAATCTGCAAGTGCTCTCCCAAAGCCCTGGAAGGGTGAGAGAAACTGTAATGACACAGTAGATGCAGATTTTCATGGAGAAACATCTGGTCTTGCTTTGTGATACTGGCTTCGACTGGGTAACTGTTGGAATTGACAGATGCTTTAGTCTTAGCTATGGGGGTTCAAACTCTCCTGCCCCCAGTTTTTCTGTCCAAGCACCCATAGCCTCTAAATCAGTGCAGAAGCACACACCACTTTGCCATCCCACAGCAGCTTGGGAGGGAAAAAGCTGAAAGCATTTAGCTGAAACATGGGGCAGATACGGCCCCATGTTTTAAGCAGTGATGCAAATAGCAGCAGCTTGAGCAGGACACCTTTGCCATATTTAATTCCTCTTTCTTCTGAAGCTTCTGAATCTTCTGCTAACCTATGCAAGCCAATAAAGAAAATGAAGAAAACCACCCATGCTGTCTCACGCTGAAAAGGAGGAAAAAAAAAGTTAGATTTGAAGAGTGGGTGGAAGGGGTGTGGTTACCCAGGAGGTGTGTCAAGGATCCAGGGACTTACTTATAAGCAAAGGCAGCTCCGCTGGGGAAGAAACTTTGCTGAGGCTTTATCAGCTGCTTGACCAGCACCTCTACTGCGATGGGGAGGCAAAAGGACGTTCTTGCAACCATTGAGGAGCACCTGAGGATCAGAAACAAACTAGTGCGGCAAGCACTGGCTGAGTGCCTAGGAACACTGATCCTGGTGGTGAGTGGGGACTGTGGTGTGAGGATGCTCTGGGTGCAGGGGAAATTGTTCTGACCAAGGGGCTGCATTCTTGCCAGAGTTTACACTGGGGATGAGCCCAGCTCTGGTGTAACATGCTGTAAGGGGACTAGAGGAGAGTCCCCATGCACAGGAAAAAAAAAAAAAGCAAGTTGCTTTAGGGTGAACTTCGAAGTTTCTGGCAACAGGGGGTTCTGCAGAGCTTGTTAGGTGTTTAGGGGCCTCTGTGTATCTGTCAAGTGCAGGGAGCAAAATGTCTCTATGTAAGCAGCAAGTGTTTTGCTAGAGATCATGCAAAACTTTGTTTCTGTCCAGTCTGGAATATATTCTTGGCGCTGAAATACTGCAAGTGTTATCACCTGAGGAAGTGAAAGCTTTTTTTTCCCCCTCACCACACTTTGTTTTCCTCATGTATCCTATAATGAAGAAGTAGCCAGAATTTAAACCGGTGCAGTGTCCTTTTTCTGTCAGCTGCTGATTCTCCGGGGTCTTATCAGTGGGGCTGCACAACACCAAGGCAGCTCATGCTGCCAGCCAATCCGGACCTTGTGCTTGCTGTGTGTGTGACTGCACTGAGCTGTCAGTCCTGGTTTTGTAAGTGGTAAATGGTGACAAAACTCTTCTGCCTGTTTTAGTGCTCAGTTTCTAAAGGGATGTGATACAAGGGATGATGCAGGATAAATGTGTGTAGAAGTGCCTTAGGTTGCAAAGGTTTTGAGCAGTGCCAACCTGCTTTGAAGCTAAAAGCAAATATGAACAGCTAGGACAGCTGAGTATGAATTATGCGGAGTAAATACTGGTGTAGAAAAACTGGGACAAGGATATCTGGTTTTGGGCATCTGCACCTGAAAATGCAGGACTTCCTAATGGTCCAAGGGTCAGATGCACAGATATTGTGAGAGAAGTGAGTTGGTGCTTGCACAGATAATACCTGCAGATACAAGTTCGTCTGAGGTGGTGTAAATTGAGACCAATCCTATAGGATTTAGTGGACAGACTGTGGGTTTATACCTCTTTGTAACTGATGGCTGGACTGTTTGGAGAGAAATCTAGTGGTTGTAGGAGTTGAAAGCTGAGGAAGGCTTGATGAAGCTGCCCATGTGCCTTTGGGAACAACACAAAAAGACCAGCACAGTTTTTTGCTTTCATAAATAAGATTTTCGTTTTTAATGATGAATAGAGGGTTACTGAGTCTTGTGTGGGAACTTAGGGGACTCAGCTAAGACCCTGTAAAATGCTACCACTCTTTAAAGAAAGAAGCTTTGCACTATGCAATGGCTTTATTGTCAGAGCAACCCAGCTTTGGCAATTTGCAAACATGTCCTGTTGATTTTTTGAGGAAGGGTTATTTGGAATTAAGGTGGGTAGAAGCTGATAGGAGAGTGATTAACAGCCAAAAGGTTGCTGTCTATGAATCACTGAGTTTGTTGCAGTTAGTCTCAGGATTAAAGCAATATAAGGCTTGCAGAGTAGAATAATGTCACCTGATAGGCAAGTTAATATTGCTGAGAAACAATGCAAGCCCTTAGCTATGTGCATCTGAGCTTTGAGAAGGGCTCATGATCCAAAAAACAGTATTTCTTCTATTGACTGTGTTAGTTGACACAACAGAGACTGCTTTTCCCTGCAGCCTTGCCTCTCCAGGCAGAGAGAAGTTGGGATCTGCTCAGACCCTGAGGAAGGGGTTGGTCCAGAATCATAAGCAGCCTCCAAAATGAGGGTGGTAATGGGCACCCATCAGCCATGCTGAATGCTGCTCTGCCAGAATCGGGCAACACATGCCGTGTCCTCGGGAATGCCAAACCTGCTGTGTTTTAATGTGTATGTATGTATGTAAGTGTACAAACAGAGCCCTCACTGTATTCAGGATTTCCTGAGCTGGTGTCTGGAGACAAAGTGTATGATGTGACACACTCAACTCCATCTTGTAGGGCTTGTAAAAGTCACTTAGGATCTCCTGCAGCAACTTTGCACTGAATGGAGTGCTATGGGCATCCTGCATCCATGAGGGAGAAGGTGGGGTGTGCTTGCAGGAGAAATGGGAAAATACCAAACTCAGTGAAAGCTCTTGTGTTGTCAACAGTCAAAAACAGGGTACGCAAGAGGGAAACAGGTTCCAGGACAGAAAGTTTGCAATATCCAAGATAGTCGATCCCTTTCCATCCTGGTGCTGTCCCAGTCTATTTGTCTTGATGAAGGGACACTCACAGCTTTTACTTTACTGAAAAAATAATTTGTTCTGCTCCTTAGTACTCAGATTCCTTTGCATCTTTTTACTAGATCACCTGCGTGAAACAGAAAGGGCCTTGAAGGTGACCTTCTTGCCCTTTCAGACAGCCTGGTCAATAGCTTGAATGGTCCCAGGAGAGAGACTGTCATTCTGTACCTTGCTAAAGCTCCTCCTGTCCACCCTGCCAGGGGCTGAGCTCTGTGTGTGCACTTAGATGCATTGGGGAGCCCAGTGCATATCTGTCGTGGGCTTTAGACAGTAAAGTATCTGAGGAAAGACCTGGGATACATGAAATTGTCTTCATGGGAGATGGAGTTGGCTGAATGCAAATATGTCAAGATCAGAACAGTATCAGGGATAGATTCAAGGTTTGATACTGTTCACACTGAAATCAACTTCCTGAACCCCAAGACAGGGAGACTGTTTAAAGTTTGCAGCTTACTTTAAATTTCAATGTGTAATGTAAAACTTGTCCCACTGTGGATATTGGCACTACTTCAGCTTCTTCCCTCCTCCCTTTCACTTGAGTAATGACTGCAACTTTCTCAGACTCCTCTAGAGAAAAGCTATTGCAGACCCCTGCATAGTCTCTCTGCCTGTAAGGATTAACCTAGTGCTTAATGTTATTTTTCTTATTTTCTAAAGAAGTTGTGAAGGTAGAACCATAGAATAGTTTGAGTTGGAAGGGACCTTAAAGTTCATCTAGTTCCAACCCCCCTGCCATAGGGGTAGTTGTTTTGGGGGTTCTAACAGAGTGAATGTTAAAAACGATATAGTGCCTCTCTTTTGTTAAGATAAGAAAAATAATCCAACTAAGGCAGCCAAGTCCCGAAGAGCATGAAGGCGAATTGCTGTCTACTTGTGAGCCACTTGTGCTGTGTACAGCACCTAATGCAATGTTTGTTTCATCTCTGGGCAGTCTCCTTACTGTTGCAAAAAGAGTAATTCTGATTCTGTGGGTTTTTTGATAATTAAGTCGGCATTTTCCCTCTTCAAAATGCACTTTCTGAGTGGCACGTTCAGCTTGAATTTCATACCTATGTTAGAAGCACCACTTGCTGGTAATAGTTAAGCAAGACAAACTATGAAGGCATTTGTAGAGTCACTTGCTGTTTCTGTTATTACTGTAGCAACTCACTAAAGCCCGATTTCCAATGGTGGGTCTCTGTGCCTCCCTTAAAGGCTTGGTCTGTTTGCCTTGCTCTGCTGGCTGTAAATAGCAAAGCTGGCTCTGTTTAGCTTTTAGATTTGCAGGAGACGTAACATGCTGATAGTGACTGATTTCCAAGTTGGACTCGCTGTGATTCACTGCTGTAGAGGCACAAAAAAAGAACACAATTCCTACTTTTCAATCAGTACTGTCTTGACTTTGTGTCTAGGTGGGAGCTTTTTGGGGCATGAGTGTGCTGCAGACCACAGGAACCAAACCAGCAAAGTGGCTGGGATGACCAAGGCAAGGGGAGCATCACTTAACTGTTGTCAGTGTCACTCGTCCTGCAGCCATCCAGGGCAGTATGGCAGTTCTCACAGTCGCTGTTTGATTTGACATGGTTTGCTTGAACTCAGCTTGTCACACATGGAAAATGTGATTTAAAAAATTTTTTTTTTTATTTTAAATTTATTTTCTTTGTTAATGCTTTGCTAGGCTGTAAAAGGGAGTGGAAATCTTTGCTGTGAGAGTGTTGAGTGCCGCTGATTCTTTTCTGCAAATAGTCTGTGCTGCTGGGTGAAGAGGCATGGGAAATGGCAGTGCTGCTGCTCTCCCTCACCTCTTCAACCAGAAGAGGTTGAAGCTCTTCCTTGAATGTCCAAGATTGCCTCTTCTTGCTATCTCTGTGCAGGAGCATGAGGTTTCTCCTTCCTATAAGCGGACAGTTCAGGCTCGTTTAACATAGCATTATTTCAATCTAATCTTTCCACTTTACTCTTAGAAGACCATTATAATTCAGTACTGGTCTTTCCAACAGCTAAAGCTTCTTGATCTGGACAGTACTAGGGATATCAGAATAAGTGTTTTTGCTTCTGTGTGTGTGTGTGAAGAAGCTAAAATAGTAAATTTCCTCTCTAATGCCCAACTCCTGTGCTAAAGGTGGCTCAGGTTTCTTGAGCTGAGTGAGAGCTCCTTGTCTCTCCAGCTTTGTGCAGTGTTGTTGTAGCATGTGATATATGTGGGGCACAGCCCTCCTTGGACTCTCTTATCTCTTGAGCCCAGAAACCCTGCCTGGCTCTGCAACAACGTGTGGTGCGTAAAGAGCTGTAACAGGACGGACCATCTGCTGCTGCCCTTCCCTGCAGGATTGCATCTGTCCAGGCTGGCTCCAGCTGTGCTGGTCAAAAAGCTGGACTGTGGGGTCTAAGGTTTCTCCTTGCTTTGCAAATTGAAAATGATGACAGGTCCACTTCATTGAGAGATGCTTTGAGGGAAGGCAAATAGGATAGTGCTCCTTGCACTGTCTCTTTGGCTGATGGAGGCTATCCTGGCGACACCGACCATGGAGTTGAGGAATATTGCTGCATGCTGTTCTCCCTTCCTCCCTGCATTCACCCTTGAAGGGACTGTAGGATAGTCATAAATTTTACTCTGATATGAAGAGTGGTGTCCTTTGTCTGTCTAAGGCTTAAAATCATCTGTGTCTTTTCCTTCAGGGCAGACTCATGGTTTGACTGCCCTTCTGGCATCTTCCCCACTACCCAGAGGGCAGCAAGGGCTGACCAGTCTTTACTGTGCACTGAAGTGATTAGGGTAGATTTACAGCAGGCTCCTTGCCTAATACCTGGTTTACTTGCTGGCTGAAGAGAAAAGTTGCAATTCAGGTAATTGCACTCCTCATGATCTATGCCAGCAAAACTGTCCCATCTTTGTTTAGAGATCAGTCTCTGAAGTGCAAGAGCAAATGCACCCAGACCTTTCGTGTTGCTTCTGAAGGTGTAAAAAAGTGCTGGCAAAGAAGAGGAGACAGGAAAGGGAAGAAACCTGGTTCTTGTGCCAGTGAGTGCTGAGCACTACCTTCCTCCTGAGCTCATATATAAAGCTGTTTTTCACAAGGTCTGTCTAAAAACTTAGGTGGCCTTGCGTCTTCATTAGATGTTGCAACTTTTTTTGTCCTCCATGGTCCTTTCCTACCAGCCCTAACTGGCTTCAGGGCTTTCATGTGCTCAGACCTTGAGACAGGGTGTTTTTAGCTTGAGTGGCAGAGCTAACTGCTCAGTCTACAAACATACCCTAGACTCAGGCAACTTAAGGTTAACTGTGTGCAAAGTTTCCCTCAGTGTTGTGCTATCTTTTCCTGGTTTTGTTGCTGCTTCTGGCTGTTGCCTCCTTTGTACAGTGGGGTTCTCCTCCCCTCTAGTTTGCCAGTCCCTCCACCCTTGAGCCAGTTCCTGCAGAACACAGATTTGGTTATTTTTGCAGTGCCAGGAGTTGCATCAGCTCAGGAGGAGTGAGAAGCCTCCCTGTTGGCTGGGAAAGCCATTAGGTTTGCTGGAGTCAGTAAAATGAAATTAGGGAGAAGGCTTCCATTAACCTGGTTAATGGGTGCATTGACCACAATTCCTTGGAAAGTAGCATTAATACATCAGAGTGATACTTTGTTGCAATCATTTTATTAGCACTTTAAAACCACTTTTGAACTCGGCTAGTGAATCATGGGGGTGTAACTGTTGACAGCTGCACTCACTGTTGTGTGAGGTGCTAAACTGGGTTTCTGTAGGCTGGATGTTCTTCCAGCAGTGTTTGTTGGTTTGTTTTGTTTTGTTTTTTTTTGTTTAAACAAACCCCTCCCCCCAAAAAAAAGATTAATCCAAACTCCCCACCCATCCTCCACCTCCCCCCAAAAACCCAAATGGTGTTGGAGGCAGATTATTAAAATCAAGAAAATGAGGTGTCATCTCACCTTTAGGTGTGCACCACTGTCCCTGGCCATAGTGGTACAATATTACCTAAGAATTCTTGCATCCATTGCATGGACTTAAAAGACTGTGACAAATGCTGAATTGTTTTTATTTGACCTTCCTTGCCTTTTAGCTTGAGCTAGATGCTCCTAAACACTTTTCTGTGAGCAGTGAACAAGGAAGACTTAAAAAATGCATGCTGAGGGTCTCTGTCTCATATGTCCTAGGACAGGAATTGAACAAAAAAACTAGCAAATAGCAGAAGTGGAAATGGTGTGATCAAAAATCATAACAGCTACTACAACAAGACTATGTAGTGTCAAGCTACTTGCCAGAAAAGCATGGGTGAGCATGACTTGAACTGGCTTCTAAAAGTCAAATGCCATGGAGGGATGTCATGCATGACAATATACTTCAATGTTTAGTGGAATCCACTGGTGGAAGATGGAATCTAATGCATGCATATCAAAGTTCAAACCTGTCTCTAAGTATCACTATACTCTTTTTATCTGCTGAGGGTTAAGTTTTCTACTGTTATGCTGAATTAAGACAAATAGTGCTTAGGGCTCATCTGATAAGCATTTGTAATGCTCCCGTGGAGTGGCTCCAGGGTGTTTTTGCACGGCCCATAGACTGTCTTCTGAGGAAAAGCTGGAGAGCTATTGCCAGGTGTAGGATGGAGGAGAGGAAGATGGGGAATAACCTCTTGAGATAACCTCTTGAGAAATGGCAGATCTGGCATTTCTCCAGGTTAAAGGAAGACATTTGTGGGTGAACAGGGAGGTGGAGGTGGGAAAACTTTACTCTGTGGTTTCTGCAACCAAAAGGTATGTGGCTAACAAGCTAATCACCATTCACTTGCAGAACTGCCAGTTCTTCCAGAGTGAATAACACAAATACTTTCACCACTAGGAATCACCTGGGGTCAACTGTGCCAAACAGCTTTTTTCGGGCTTGTCCCACCCCTGGTTAGACTGATGTGCTGCATAGCCTTAGAGAGGCAAACACCATGGCCAGGTACTCCCTCTAAACCTCTCCAAAGCATGCTGGGGCTTGTCTGGGGTAAAGGGAAAGAACAGATATCTCCCTGGTCATTAGCCAACATTCATATGGTCAGCTGGAGCTATGCTTCCCTTGGTGGTTTGGAAATAGCTGGTTCTGTTTGCTGACAATAAACAAGAGTCATCTCTTCTGCCTTTGCCTTGGAGTCTCCTCTGCCATGGTTTCCCGGCTGGGTGAGGACATTGAAGAGGCTGCTCTGACTGCACCCAGTAGAGAGCAGTGCTGGCCATCTCTCCTTAAACAACGAGTTCAACAGGTTCCTTTGTTCTTTCTATGCCTTGTGTTGGGCACCTGGCTCCTTGTCAGGAGGCACCTGTGTACAGTGTGTCCACCTCATGAGTCAGTCTGGAGCCTACCTTGTTACTGCTTTCCCAGCAGGCTGAGTGCACTGTTTGCTCTGTTGAATTCATCAGTTGTCAAGGGGATGGGAGGGGAAGAATTACATGTGTTTTGACTTTGCCCCTGATTTGGATTGTGTTTCTCAATGGGCATGTCCAGCATTGGCTGGAGAGGTGAAGACATCTAACCCTGCTACCTTGCTACTTATTTGGCGTCTTATCCTCTATGAGTGTATATTGCCTCTGTGGCAATTGAGTAATTCTGGGATGATGGAGCTCATGGAAGCAGAAAGTCTTGGTGGGCGTGTAGTTATGGGTATGTGGTCAGACCTTAATCTCTAGGTTTGAGCATCCCATAAGCAAGCTGTAATCTCTGTCCTAGTTTAAGGATGCTCTCAGCACCCACTCATGTGATATATGTGATATCCTTGGTATATATGAAGGGTCGGTTCAGGCTGAGTCAATAGAAGACACAGGCATGCAGATGATAAGGATTAGGGCTCTTTAAATTGCATGGTGGGTAGTGGAAAGACTTGCCAAGATGGAATGCCTCCAGCTCGATGACTGCTGAACTGAAACCCCAGGGGAAACTGGTTGGAGTTGTTGAGTGAGCATAGGAAGGATGACTTTTGGATGTGGTTGGGAAGAGAAGGATGGAGCAAACATCTTTAAGCAAGAGCACATGCCTCCCTTAGCTACTAGGAAACACTTCAATCACCCAAAAGAAAGATCTATCATCCCCCAAAGTGCTTGGTGCACTCCTGGTCTTGGACAGAAGGCCATGATTTTGGCTGTACTGATGGCAAGCTCTCCAGAATATGGACTTCTTTTGATGGAACCTGAAAGAGAACTCCATGAATGTCAGACTGAATGTGGCCTTCTTCAGTCATGACTGTATTTCCAGGCATTAACAAAATTGTTCTCTACTAAACTCTGTGCTACTCTGTCAAAAAACTATTAGCCTTCTAAACAAACAGGTATCCAGATCCCTCATCAGAATTGTTGTACTGTGAATACCTTGGACCAAGGATGCTATCTGGCTTATCCCTCACACCTACCATCTTAAAATTAGATGTTCAGACAAGAACCTCCAGCCTGCTGTAGATCAATCATGCTTTTAATTTTGGCCCTGGTTTTGGTTTCCCCTGCCAGAAGATGGGTTTGTCTGTGCCCTTTCTCCTTCCTTCCTGTCCCTAGAGATAATGCCTAGACTCTTTGATCAGAAGTTGAAGCTTTGAAGGCTCTGAGTCATGAGTGGGCTCTGATTGTGCCTGCAAGTGTAAGTGGAGCAGTTGTAGGCATTGGTCAACCACTGGTCCCAATATGAAACAAAGGGTAATTTCAGTCTCTTCTCCTCCTAGCTCTTCGGTTGTGGCTCTGTTGCCCAGATCGTGCTCAGCAGAGGGACTCATGGAGGATTCCTGACTGTTAACCTGGCCTTTGGCTTTGCTGTAATGCTTGGCATTTTGATCGCGGGGCAGGTATCAGGTATGTGTCACTCCGCATAGGCTGGGTTTCATTTGTGCCAATTGTGTAAGCCTAGATGGCTGTACTTTTCTTATGTGGCACTGGTATTAGAACTAGTGCCCTTTGGCACAAGTCTGAGGCCCAAATTCTGCCTGTAAAAGTACACTGACCACCAGTCTCTCCACAGGTGGACATCTGAACCCAGCTGTCACTTTTGCCATGTGCTTCTTGGCCCGGGAGCCCTGGATCAAGCTGCCAATTTATGCCCTTGCACAAACTCTGGGAGCTTTCCTTGGAGCTGGCATAGTCTTTGGGCTGTACTATGGTAAGTGTAGAAAGCTTGTGTGTTTGTTGGGGTGAATGCTCTATGTGACAGCAGAGCAGAGTTCCAAGAATCCTCCTTGCTGTGTTTCTGGGATGGCTTTCCTATTCTCATGATGATGGGTTCAAGCCTCATCGAGTCAATCAAGGCCAACCAGCATTGTCAATGTATAAGTCTTTGCCCTTGAGTAATAATCACTGAACTCTGTGGCCCCTCTTGTATCTACTGCCTGGAGTAAAACAGATCTTCTAGAAGAGTCAATGAAACACTTGTAGTAATGGAGATTTTATATCCGTTCATGGTTGCAGAACCATTTTATCATTCTTGGTTTTAAAAACATTAAGACTTCACCATGGATGTCTTCTGCATTGTCTTTTGTTGGTGTTCAAACAATGGGACTTCTAGCAGAATTTGCTGCTTTTATCAGAATGATTCCATACCTTGGAAAGCATCCTAGAAATCCAGTTCCTCATGCATCTATTCCTCCTGAGTGCTGTTCTTCATCACAGGGCAATATTCAGTGGGCAAGATCTGACCCTTAGTGCTGGCATTTTCTCTTCCTCCAATATCAAGGGTGACATTTAGACTCAGACTTTGCCTCCTGATGTCTGTTCCTGGCAATAGGGGCAATGTTCCCCATAGCAGAATATCTCGGTCACTGTTACTTCCAGCTGGAGGGAGGAAACTGCCACCTTAGTGCTATCACCAGTTGCTAGAGGCTGCTAGAGGCTGCAAGAAGCAGGAGGACCTTCATCCCTGTAAGCATCAGGGGTCCAGTTCAACACCAGTTACCTTTCCAGCTGGTGGACTGAAGTCTCCTTTTCTGAAGAGAGTTAATCCCATTTTAGTTGCCTAACCCATGGGCGACCTACCTTCACAAATGTCTGGTTTTGTCTCTACTGACCATGAAGTGAACCTAGACATCCCACCCAGGTTAGTTATCCAGCTTGTACATAGTGGCAGGCAAGGGGGTGACTGCTCTAGAAGACAACCCTGAGAAGTGGAACTAATTGTGTATTGGCTTAGAGAAAAGTGCAAGAACAGCCCAAATTCTGTGTTGCAGGTCAGATCCATTTCAATATCTCATGCCTTCACACCAAGAGAGCTTGGCATTTGCTTATCTTTGGGAGAGACTTGGAGTTACCTGAGTGTTTACTTTTTGGCTTACTTTCCTGATGCCTGGCAAATAATAAATGTTAAGAACAGGGACTCATGCCATCTGGCTCTGAGTCTGGCTGGTAAGGTGCAGTGGTAGATGATGGCCTAAGTTTTCCATATGAGTGTTTGCTCTACAGCATATGATTTTTCAACACATAGTAGTGGGGTGCTCAGGGAGTTCTCAATATTCACAGCTTTGTGGAGCCTACATTTTAGTCATCTTCCAAGCAGGGTCCTCTCTCTGATGGATGTTGGAAAATGACTGACCTCTCTAACCTTTCTCAATGACTGACCTATTTACCTTTCTTTCTCTTTCTTTTTTCCCCCCCCCCTTACCTCTAGATGCCATCTGGGCTTTTGGTGGTAACCAGCTCTTTGTAACAGGACAGAATGCCACTGCTGGTATCTTTGCCACCTACCCATCTCAGCATCTGAATGTTGTGAATGGATTCTTTGACCAGGTAAGAAGGTGCTGGGAGGAGGAAGGTTCATATGAAGAGGAATCTGTTGGGGTAGTTCTGAGCCTCACCTTTAGTTAGAGAATAAATTGCACGTTAAAAAGAAGATATCAAGAAAGGTTTTTGGAGTAGATACAGGTATCTCACTAGCCCATAGGAAGAGAATGGCCAGAAAGGAACTTAGAGCAAGATGATTTGTGTTAATGGAGTTAACCAGTGGTACTACACTGGCCAGGACAACAGTGTAAATAATACAATTTGCTCTCAGTCCCTGAAGAGCCATAGCATGATGAATGATAGATGTTCCTCAGTCTCACTCTAATACTGTGGCTGTTGCACAATCCAGGGGTCAACTGAGTGTGGGGTGGTTGTTGAAGGTGACTGTCTCCTTAAGGTTGCCATCAAGCACAAAAGGGACAGTTGCCACCCAGTCATGGCACATGGGAAGCAGGTTTAGGAAGATGTTTTCAGATTTTCTGGCTGCCTAAATAGTTATTTGCAGTTCTTCTGTGGGTAAGGGAAAAGGTGTGGGCTTGATCAAGAATATGGGCTTGTAGGAGCATGTTCCACTCTCCTATTCCCAAGGCTGCTTAGTCTCCTGTGGTCTGATGTCTTGGGATGGCTTAGTGCATCTCTTCCAATTAAGAGAATTACGTCTCAGAGGGGTAAAATAACTTGCTTAAAAGACTAATCTGGATTAAATTCTTCTTTTTTTTCCCCATCCTTTTCCAGTTCATTGGTACTGCTGCCCTGATTGTCTGTGTCTTGGCTATTGTTGATCCCTACAACAACCCTGTCCCTACTGGGCTGGAGGCTTTCACAGTTGGCTTTGTTGTCCTTGTTATTGGAACCTCCATGGGCTTCAACTCTGGCTATGCTGTCAACCCTGCCAGGGACTTTGGGCCTCGTCTCTTCACAGCCATTGCTGGCTGGGGCACTGAAGTGTTCTGGTAAGTGCCTGCCAATGAAAACCTTGTGCATCAAGGAGAAATAAGTTATCATAGAATCATCAAGGTTGGAGTAGACCTCTAAGATCATCAAGTCCCACCATTAACCTGCCACTCCACTATAGCCCTAAAGTCCAATCTTAATCTCCCTTGTCTCATCTTAAGGCAATTCCCTCTACTCCTCTTATTGCAAGCATGGCAGAAGAGACCATCTTTCTCCTCCAAATAGATGGTAGCTCTGGCACTGTAAGGAGCCTTGGCACCCATGAGGTATCTTTGGATTGTATAAATGTTTTTAAAAGGCACTGTTTGCTCTGCTTCTACCTCAAAAATCATAGAAGCTGGGAAGCTTCCTATGGTGAAAGCAAATGACATAACTTTGGTATTAAAGAGGAAATCTAGGAACATCCATAAGAATTTCAGTTGCACCTTCAACATGAGTATATCATGATTTTTCTAGTGGTAGAAAATGGAGAGTGTTTGTTATACTTGGATTTTGTTGTTTCTGGAGATAATTAAGAGAACAATACAGGTTACATGTTATCAAGGCTTCTTTCTTGCAAGCAGTAGGAAGAAATTGAAGGTGCCTAGTTTAGGCACTGCAAATGCTTCTCTCCTTTCTTGGCGGAGAGACAGTCTTGAAGTCCTGAAAGTAGTTGTTCTGAATTCCTTGTCACCTGGACTTGCAGTGCAGGGGGGCACTATCTGCCCTGGAAGCTCTGTAGCAATGTGGATACTATTGTCTTGTGCAAGTCAATGGTGATTGTTGGAGATGACGAGATCTTGCATTGCTCCAGATCCAAATATCCTAATGCTTAGACTGCAGTTCTTACCTTGTGCACTTTCTTTTTGTTTTCCAGGACTGGTAAGCAGTGGTGGTGGGTTCCAGTTGTTGCTCCTTTCCTTGGGGCAATTGCAGGAGTGACGGTCTATCAGCTGATGATTGGATGTCATGATGAGCCTTCTCCACCTGCCTCTGAGCAAGAAACAGTCAAGCTGGCTAATGTGAAGCACAAGGAAAGGGTCTGAGAAAGCTGTCATCCAGATCTGGCAGGTATTCATTACTCAGGACTGCAGCTGGCAAAGAGCAGAAGTTAAGAAGAGCTTCAAGAAAAAACAGGAGGAGTTTTTTACCTGTCTTGAGATATTCTAGTCTTTTTTTTTTTCCTTTTTTTTTGTTATATCCCTGATGCATCTGCTTTTGACATTTTCCTATGAGCCTTCCTTCAAATGCAGTATCATGTAATCTTTTCCTAATAGAAGGGGATTGAAGACTGTAGGAGTCAGGAGAGAGGTGGGCATTGCTGTCCAACACAAGTCAGGTGTTCAGGAATCTGGAGCTCTTTCGAACTGTGTTGCTGACATTGCCTGTGAGCTTGGCAAACTGTTTCCCTTCATACCTGTGTTCCAATCTGTAGAATGGGGATCATGCAAAACTAAAATTGTTTTGCTATCATAGATTGGAAACTCCTACATCCTGGAAAAAAATTCCTGTGATTCTACTGTGGATCAAATACTGCTTGATGTCACTCTAAAGTAAATAACTTGATACCAGGAATTAACTTGTTTAAAGGGCTTTTATTAGCCAAACTTTTTGTGTCCCCCATGATAGAACATCATATCAATCAGCTGATCTGTAATGCTGGAGCAGAGAGTGAGAATGCACTGGATTTTAATTTAATATTGAGACAATGTTTACAGACAAGTGCTTCCTGGTGTTCTAATCACAAATTTCAATATTGCCAACTCCTAGAAGATCACAATTATTCTAGCCTTATTCTGGTCCTTATTCTAGCTAGGGGCTAACCTAGAAAGAGAGCTTGGCTTCCTGAAGCAGCCCTTCTAATTAATCAGCTTTGTATATAAACTGCAAGCAGCTACTAGCCAAGATCCACTGGAAACACGGTGTTGCTAAAGTTGTGTGTGTTCATGTAAATTTTGCAGTAATGTTTTTAGGGTGTTTTTTTTTAATAGATTTATATATAAATATACTCCTTAAAGTTGTTACTAAATACCAAGGTTGGGATGAGTTCACATAGAGATGTGTGGGAACTGCCGATTTTCTGCCAGCTTTGAGATATTGGATTTTCCTGGAGTGGTCTTTGATTATGGCACTGTGTTGTTGCGAGCATCACCTCTTCTACCATGCATAATTACTGGGGTATCCCTGGTACTCATGGCTGAGGGACTGAGGTCGGGCACCATCTGTACTAGCAGTACTGGCATCTCAGGGGATCTCTGGCTCTCCCAATGCCATATTATTACAGAGTATTTCAAACAAGCATCATCAATTGTGAAAAAAATTGTAAGTCCCATGCATTACAGAAACTCTTTCAAAGACTGTTTCTTTAATGCATGAATTCCTTGACATACATAGCATTGTACACATTTCCAGTCACTAAAAGGATGTATTCTTTTTTTTCCTTTAAAAAAATAAAATGTTAATAACCACACCATAAAATGCTAGTGTTGTTGTATTTTTAAGCAACTGCCAGCAAACTTTACCATGGAAAGGAACTTGTCTAGAGCAATAGCCTACTCAAGCTCTTTTCCTCTGCAGCCTCAGTGAAAGAGAATTAAGTCTTTCAGGCAGCACATCTACATGCTCCACTTGTGACTTATTCCTTTCCCTTCTGAGGCAGGTGAGAGGAGATGGGGTACCTGTACTCAATATAGTGGCCAAGGTATGGGCTGGGTTCTTTGGAGTATGCAGTTCTACTCTGCAGTCTGTGTACTGCCCAGCCCCATCTAGCATATTACATAACTCACTTTTTTTTTTTAAATTAAGCTAGCTATTTTTACTAGTCATTTTCCTAGCCATGCAAGGAAAAACACTATAGACCTGAACCTAATGCTAGCACAATTACACAAACAGCTTTCTTCAAGCCTGTGTCATCTGTAAATACAATTCCTGTTGCTCTTTGGCTGATTTGTGTACTGCTTTATTTCTCCTGTATTAATTGTGCTGTCTTAAAATAACTCCTAACTTCCCATATGGTGCCAAACTGAACAATTCAGTGAGGTCTGGATGAGTGTGATTTCCTGCAATTCACAAACTAGAAATCAAATGGCTTTTGGCAAATAAAAAGTTCCCAGGTTTGTTTGGTTTGCTCTTCCATAGAGCATACTGCTTTATTCCATTTCTACCATTAAAGTTTATCCCTCAAAATCTGTGTAGAAGTCTTGTATATTACTCTGATCAACTTGAATAGCTGCAGGGGTCAATTCTAATTTCCCTTCAGGACCATTAGCCCTTTTTCTATCTTCCACCAGTTTGTATCTTCAACTGACTTGAACAAAGTATGAAAATTCTTACTACAGATCTTAAGACTTCTGATTCAAGGTGTAGTATGGGTTTTGGTTTAGTTGTTTTTCTTTTTTTGCTTTTTTTTATTCCTTTGGTTACATTGCCTACCACATTCCTCCTGCTTTTGCCTAGCATGTAGAAATTGCCTTTTTCTATGCCTTTGCCTTACTTGTGCCTCAATGAGGTGTTATTACCCTTATTAAAACTGCAGTAAAATGTCATACCAGTTACAGGTAAATTTTCTTGTCTTAAATGTGTTCCCACACTGTAAATCTCTGATTTTGCTGGAATCTGTTGGAGAACAACCACACACTGCTAAGTAGATGTGGTAACATGAGGAAAGGGGCAGGCACTGACTGCCTTCAGTAGGTGGGTGGGGAGCTATGGAGAATGTAGCCTCCAGAAGGGTCTGGCCCATATGAGATAAGCTTAGAGCAGCTCTTTGCTAGCCATGGAAGGAGTGCAGCGCACAAAACAGTTTGATATGCCAGATTTCAAGAGCTCTAGAAGTGTTACTACTGTGCGGGGAGGGAATGGTATTTTCCCTGTTAGCAAACACCCTTAAATTGCTGCAGGTTGTGGTTCTGCTTGTTTTGAATTTTAGCTGCCTTGAGAGACCTTCTGGAAGTTATTTACCTGGCAGGCCCATGCAAACCCAAAGATTTTTCTTTTCTTTTTTTTCTCCATACCAAAATTTCAAAGGCAATGAATCACTCTGTAGTTAATACCTTTCTTGTGGAGTCACTGGAGAAGTAAGACTCATCTGGCCAAATAGAGTCATCCAGGTTTTAGGTCAGATGAGCTCCAGCTGTCAAGCTATTGAAATATGCTTTGTAGGAAGAAATAAATCTACAATTTAAACTATTCATGCTTGACAGGGTGAGTAATTTGTTGTCGGAACAAAATGTTAAAAGGTGTTGTGGATTCTCTATTGTATGAGGTTTTCAAATTAAAATTGGCTGTCTTGCAAAAGGTCTTTCAGTTAAACCTTGAACTGCAAGTCCCGCTGGAGGAAATTCCCAGACCTGTCCATTACAGAAGGTCAATTTGACAGGATTTGTCCCTTCTGACCTAAAACCTATGAAATTCAAAAGGCAAGATGAAAGTTGGTAGGTATTCAGTTCCTCTGGGATCTCATCTGGTCCAAGCTCTTTGTTGCAGGTGCTTTGAGATGCGTGCCTTGAGAGGCTCTTCCAGGTCTGTTTGCTTTGTCCGTCCATAAAAGAGCAGCAGCGGTGCTGATCTCTTCTAGATCCTGCTCTGTTTCACTTCATGAATCAAAGGGCAGTAGTGCTTGGCAGTGCAAAGTGGGTAGGAGAATAATATAGTCTCCCTTTGAGCAGCTCTTCCATCCTAGATTGAGTTTCAGCTCTCCATCTGACCGTTGTGAGTGCTGGGAATGCAGGAACCCATTGACCACATCCAGGCGTGTCTGGTAGGGCTGTACCTGGGGAGGTTTCACATGTACCCAAAGGAGATGAGCATTGGCACATCACCTGCTTGCTGTCTTCTCTTTCCTTCATCATCTTTACCTTGAAGAAGAAAATGGGAGGAGGACAACAAGGAGAACAAACTCTCAGGTTAGATTGCCAACTAGGATATGCCTCTGAAGATACAAAGAGAAATGTACTTCCTGAGATGGTGGTTATATTGGTTGCAGGATCACCAATTACTTTAGCTCCTTGCAGGGAATTTGCCCTGTATTCATCTACCACATCTCCTGTTCTCCCTCCTCCCCAGGATATCCAACTGTATTTTACTCATTTCTGCTGCTGGGATAAGCTGAAACTCCTTGTGATCTGAGAAACCTTCTCTAAAATGTCCCCCACTCCTCTGTGAGGAGTCTTTTGTCTCAAATGAAAGTTTCTTTGACTTCCTTTTCTTGCTTGCATAAAAGCTTTTAATTAAAGAATTGGCACAGCTCATCTGCATCCTGTCTATGAGTCCAGCCCAGCCCAGCTGGCTTACAGGACCTGCATGGCTATGTGATGCTCAACTCTGTAGCTGGTGGCACATGAAGGAACAAGCAACCTTTGAATACAGATAACCATCCTGACCTAAGGGCCTGGAGTCTGGAGTGGGACCTTCCTCCTGCCTCAGGATAGCTAAGGATGCCTTACTTGCTGCCCCTGCTTGTCCAGTAGTCAGTGCTGTGTGTTTCCACAACAGTTACTTGGGTATTGTGTGGTGACTTGCCCCTCCTGTGTTACTCTAGTGGCAGCTGAAAAGCTACAATCTGGATATAAGACATAAGACCCAAGTATAACGCATAAGGCAAAAGAATTGAGAGCATGCTCCCATCTAGCCACCTTCAATAGAGAAAATGTGTCCCTGAGTCCTGTAATGCTTGTTGTATGTAGTATGGCTGTAATGTACAAGAATAGGGTGGGGTAGGGAGATAGTTGGGAATCTTACCAGGTCTTGTCATCTGAAAAAACACCTGCTCCAGGAGAATACTATGTATATAATAGCTATATATGTGTGGACAGAATGTTCCATTGTCTAATTTGTGGCATTCAGCATTTACCCACTCCTCAGTACCTGGAACACCACTAGCTCTTAAATTCATAACTCTGTCCCTGGTGGAAACATGAGATAACAGAACCTCCTCTATCTCTGAGCAACAGGGACACAAAGTGGTGTGTTGCCAAACACCACTCCGTGTCTGTTGTCTCGTAGTTCATGCACTCCAAGTGCTGAGCAGATGTCAGACACTGCAGCCCAGCCCTGTGCCTACCTGGATGAACATCTGAGCTGGAAAAACACACCACAGGGATGAATGTTCCTGACACTGGAATGATATTTGTCCCTCCAAGCACAAAACAAATACAACAGTGTCTTCAGCCTCCAGACATGACTGAGAAGATATCTGTGCTGTTGCCAGGGACCTGAGGGTGGAGGGGCAACTGCAAGAGTGTTGGAAGACCCATGAGAGGGGCGGGGTGCAGAAGCTATCTGAGCTCTGCAGCACATGAGACAAGGGCAGTACAAGAGAGGCAAATAGCAGCTGAGGGAAGTCTGGGAGCCCATGACTCTGCTCAGACTGGCAAGTGACAGCATGAACTTTCACAGAGTCCATCTGCAAAGGAGATCTGCAATTGCTTCATTGACTGTGCTGACTATGGGCTCAATGCACATGTGTAAGTGCAAGAGTCTGGAACCACTTGAGATGCTGGGATCATCCTGCCTGCCTCTAACTGCCACTCCAGGGGGCTGAGGTCTCTTGTAGGCCCTGTGTCACACCTCCAAACCCCATGTAGGCAGCTTTGAGAGTCCTGTGTGTATACAACTAGGTAAAGCCATAGAGGGCACAGAACTGGAGCTGAATTCCCACCCAGATGCTATGGCCTGGACAGAGGCAGAAACTCAACATATTTCCATAGTTCCATTTCCTTTGTGGTAGGATACCCATTTCCATAGAAGCATAAGAATGGCACAGGGAAAAGATGAAAGGTCTGCCTGCCCAGTCTCCAGTGACAGCTGCTTACACCTCCCTAACCTTTTTAGGAATGCTGCAACAGGAAGCAGTAAAAACCATATGGATGAGGCAGCTTTTGAGCTCCCACATACTCTTCTTGGTTTGGTTTGAGTTGTGACAGACTTCATAGAAACCAGCTCTCTTGAGGAGCTGGAGTAACACTGCATTTTAAATAGTAATCTAGACGAGTTTCTTGGTTTATACCAGGAGGAGCAATCTTGTTCACTATCCCAAGGAGAAACTCTAATGTTTCTCATAATTAACACTTCTTTTTCTCTACTTTTCTTGCCAAGAGACAACTTCCCTGTCAGGCAGGCGCAGCTTGTCCCAGGAGATCTGCAGCTGGTTAAAGTTGTACTTAAGAGTACAACAATACTTTTCCAAACAACCTTGCAGGGAACACCCTGGTTGCTAGAGCTTCTGGCTCCTATCAGTGGCAAATGGTCCCAGGTGAATGTTCCCTGTCAGATGCAGCAGCTAAGGCTCAGCCTGAGCTATTGGAGCTGAAAGACATGTAGTTTGAGTCAAAGAGGTATACCATTTTCCCTGTCCTGTCTGACAGTGTGTAGTTTTGGGACCCTCAGTTCAGAAAGGATATTGAGGTGCTGGAGTGGGTCCGGAGAAGAGCAACAAGGCTGGTGAAGGGACTCAAACATAAGTACTAAGGGAGTTGGGATTGTTTAGCCTGGACAAGGAGGCTCAGGGGAGACCTTATTGCCCTCTACAACTACCTGATAGGAGGTTGTTGTCAAGTCCTGACAGTGTGTAGTTTTGGGACCCTCAGTTCAGAAAGGATATTGAGGTGCTGGAGTGGGTCCGGAGAAGAGCAACAAGGCTGGTGAAGGGACTCAAACATAAGTACTAAGGGAGTTGGGATTGTTTAGCCTGGACAAGGAGGCTCAGGGGAGACCTTATTGCCCTCTACAACTACCTGATAGGAGGTTGTTGTCAAGTCTGGTCTCTTCTCTTCTTGCAGGCAACTAACAGTAGTACAAGAGGGCACAGACTCAAGCTCTGCCAGAGGAGGTTTAGGTTGGATATTAGGAAGAGATTTTTTAGAGAGAGAGTAATCAGGCATTGGAATGGGCTGTCCAGGGAGGTGGTGGATTCACCATCCCTGGAGGTTTTCAAGACAAGAGTGGATGTGGCGCTTAGTGCCATGGTCTAGTAATGACGGTAGGGTTGGACTCAGTGATCTTTGAGGTCTTTTCCAACCAGGTTGATTCTATGATTCTATGAACAGGGCTCACTCATATCAGTCACACAAACATGTCATTTCACATGACAGGCTCTTATTATGACTGACGGTAGGGTTGGACTCAGGGATCTTTGAGGTCTTTTCCAACCAGGTTGATTCTATGATTCTATGAACAGGGCTCACTCATATCAGTCACACAAACATGTCATTTCACATGACAGGCTCTTATTATGACTGTACCCTGTTCCTGACCAGGAGCCTCAAACCCAGAGCATGGGTAACTAATGTGAAAGGGTAACACTCACCTCTCAGGTATGAGCCACTGGGACAACTTGTAATAACTGTATTTTGTGATTTGACTGGTGTCAGCTCAGTCCCTAAAAAAATTCCATTTTCCACCTAAACTTTCTGGCCCCTCTTGCAAACTTGAAACTCCATCCAGCACAGAAGGGGAGAGTTTCTGTTGCTCTTTAACTTAGCTTTCCCTTTCTTGTTGCATTGCTTCATGGAACCCCCAGCTGAATTGCTGCATGTCTGAGTCCCTTCTTCTCGTTTACTTTGTGCTCACTCAGGAAATATTTGTAGCTGTATCGGGCCTTCAGGAGAAAAGATGCTGATGGGAGATGAGAAGCCATGTTGATATGCTTCCCCTGAGCCAGGGGGACAGAAGCACTAGCATATGGTCCACAGGAGAGCCACAATCCAACAGATCTCAGCTCAGCTTCTCCCTAGACTCTAGGAGCAGCAATGTCACTCCAGGACATCTGGAGAACACAGTCACAGAATGAGTGAGGTTGGAAGGGA
>NW_008693304.1:31537-34412 GCF_000695815.1 Acanthisitta chloris | reverse complement strand
GAGCGCACACCCGGGGCTGGGGCCGCTCTGGGCTCGCCCCGGACCTGCGGTGGTCACCCCCCCCTTTGAAGTTGTGTGTTTTAGGGGAGGCTGGGAATACCTTGGTCCCGAAGAGTAAAGGTGCTAACGCATCTTGGATCCCGCCCAACGTCCCCATGATAGTCGCTCTCCCCCCATCCCGCGCACGGTTCCTATTTATCATTGAACGTCCGAACCCTTTGAAGATAGCACCAGAAGCGCTTCGATAGCCTTTGTGTCGTTAGCGGCTGAGATCAAACACTTCAAAGAAGTTGTAAAAAGAGGGTCCAAATGCCAGCTCTGTCACATTCCCCACTCACTGAAAGAAATAACTGTTCTTTGCACCCTCCTCCTGATGGTCCCACCATGTGCCGCGAGCACTGGAGCTCAGAAACACGCTGCCATCCTATGACTCGGCACATTGCTCCCCGGAATGAAGCTGGGGTCCCACTCTGTGATGCCAGTGACCAGCCTCTGCCAGACTTCAGTTGACTGGAATGCAGCCTCTGGGAGAGAGCTGGATGTTTTACCTTCCTGGGGAGACACCAGCCAGATCATCCTTTGGTCCTGTTGCTTTTGCCTGCATGCATTTTGGGAATGGCAGGCAGAACAAGTGCAGCTGGTGTCTCCCCAGTGCCTGTTATTGATTGATGGAAGCATCACTGCCTACCCTTAAGAGAGAGAGATGGGTGTCTCTAGTCTTGTATTGCAGGCTAGAGCAGGGCCAGAGGGGTGTCTGATTTGTGATCCAGTGTCATTAGCCTTGTCTAAAATGTGTCCAGCTCCATAGACATCAGTGGTCCCACATCCCTTTGCGTTAGACTCTGTGTCCAGTTGCTCTTGGCCATTCTTTCCTTGTGTGCCTGATCCCCTTTGATGGAGTATCAGGTTGGCACAGGGCTGCGGGATGGAACTGAAGAGGAAATCTAGTTCTTTTGCCTCGTGTCCCCCTAAATGTACTGAGGTAAAGGTAAACCCAAGTGTTTATGTGGGAAGTATCAACCCCCTAATGAATGTAGGCAGGCTTTGTGGGAGATGGACAGAATGACTTTGAGCATGCTGAACTGTGGAGGATGCTTTTAGCTTAATGGAGCAAAGCACCTTCCTCCCACAGAAATCAACTAATTGCTGATCCTGAGTCACCAGTGGCCTTAACTCATCAAACATCATTAGCTCCCCAGCATCTGCCCCATGAAAGGGCACTCACATCACCGTCTGAATATCCAGCTTGTGCTCTGGCATTCCAGCAAGAGCTGAATAAATCTGCTAAATGCTCTACATCAGGGTGTGACATGCCGGCAGTTAGTGCTAATTATTGATGTACATAAGGGTGCTTTTCATCCAGATACATCCCAAAGTGCTTTGCAAGCCACCTATGTTTTCAAAACATCCTCATTCCCCCAAGAGGAAATGCAGCCGTGCTGAGATTTGCCTGGCTGTCCCACGCAGCCTCCGCGGGGCAGGAAGCGATGCTTGGCAGATGTCACTCGAGGGGATCTCTGTACCGGAGCAGTCCCGGCACTGTGGTCAGTGGGACTTCCCTTCCAGTCACACCAGTTGTGCCAGCTTCCTGCTGGTGGCTGGATTTGAAAACGTCGGCGTTAGCTTGGACTGTGTCTCACTGGGTGGTGCCCCATCCCCTCGCTTTTTAGTGCATTATTATTGATATTATGATATTTGTATAGCTGCAGTGTGCATTCAGGGTGTTGGTGTGTTGATCAAGTTCTCTTCGATAGAGGTTCAGAGCTGCTTGCTGTTATAGAGCCTGAGGGTGATGACTTTGCTGCTGTAAAACCTGCCTTCATCTACAACAAACCCACATGGTTGGACTTTGGTTTTCATGCACAAAAGGCGAGTTTTCAGCCACCGTGGTGTTACGCCGGCTTTTGTACGGCCTCAGAGGGAAGGCACTGAATCGCTGGCTTTGCCGTTTTCCTTATACCTTCAGTTTATATTCTGCTTTGAGACCTCAAAGGAGAAATCTCAGGCTGCAGGATGCTGCTAATCAGGTTTGAAGTTCCTGCTCTGGCTGTATTGACACAGGGTAGATGATAGATTTATTTTTTCTTTGACAACTGCATTTCAAATGTACGTGTCTGCACATGGGTGTGTTGCTAACACTGTCCTTGAAGTGCTGTGCTTTTATAAGCCTGGTTTTGTTTTGCTTTTATTTTTCAAGGAGATCTTTGGCAAGAGAGGAAAGTGATAAATTTTCTCTCTAAGTTCCATCCAGAGTGGTTGGGGAAAGGGACTTTTCTCCACACCTGATCTGTGCAGCATTAACCTGCATTTACAGCAATACCTGCTCTGTTTCACTTCAGAGACTGTGTTTGCATGAGGCAGTGAGACATTTTATGTAGGACCTCTCTGTACAATGCTCTGGGAACTATCAGGGTCGTGAATTTCTCTTCCATTGGAGGACATTGAAATGATCAAATGATGACTGCGTAAAGGTTGAGATAAAATGTACCTTTTTTCTGCCTCATAACTGCAGAGAGGGGTTTGTATAGACCCTGGGCAGTTTGGCCATAAATGCTACTGTAGTATTGATAATAAAATCTGAGCAAACAACTGAAGGTCAAAAGTAGCAGAGGTAGCAAAATACCTCCTTCCATCTCTGTTTTGCTTGGGACACTAAGTTCCATCGTTTACTTGCTTGGTTCATTTTTTTCAAACATTTTTGTACCTTCATAGAATGGGTTGTGTTGGAAGGGACATTTAAAGCTCGTCTAGTTCCACCCCCTGCAATGAACAGGGACATCTTCAACTAGACCAAGTTGCTCAAAGCCCCATCCATTGGGCTTGAATGTTTCCAGGAATGGGCTATCCACCACCTCTCTAGGCAACCTCCCTCATT
>NW_008693304.1:12830-31506 GCF_000695815.1 Acanthisitta chloris | reverse complement strand
AAACCATTGTCCCATGTCCTATTGCTACAGCCCCTATTAAAACATCTGTCTCTACCTTCTCCCCTTCTGACTTTCATGCATGGAAGGGTCTCCTTGTATGCAGCCAGAGAGCACAGAGCTGTCTTTTAATTCTCCTTCTGGCTCCTCCTTAAAACACCCATGGAAAAAAAAAAAACCAAACCAATCCCTAAACAAAACCCTTGGCTTTAGCTGTGTGACCGATGAGGCGAGACCAGAGCATGTTGTGCCGGTCCCATACTGACTCACTGTCTCCTGGTCCTCTCCCGCTGGACGTGCCTGTCTGTTGTCTCCTGAGTTAGACGTGGGTTTAGAGTGGTGTTTTGTGTCTGTTTGCGCCCAGCACAATGGTGTTCGGGAGTGGACTGTCTGCCAGAGAAGCAATGTGAAAAATAACTGCTGTCGTAGAGCAGCTCAGCTCCCTATCGTTAGATCAGTGCACTTTGCCTGCTCATTTATGTACCATGAAGTCAGAGTATTTTCTGTCTGGCTGCTATGTATGTCTGCAGTTCTGACTAAAACAAAAGCTTCTCACTGTGTGCTGGTTTTACAATCCTTTAATGCTTTTGGGGTTTTTTTCCACACAACTGATTTAACTGGGGGGAGTTTAGCTTTGTTATCAGTGGTCATTTTTACATCAAGCAGAAATAGTTTAATCAAGGTCATCGGAAGAACTGCTCCTCTCTGATGGGGTGAGCAGAAGAGGTTAAGGGGTGTATAATGGGCTGATTTACTGATCACAGCCCTATTCCTAGGGGTAACTCCCTGATGAAGGGCTTCTTTTGGTTCCTGAAGTAGATTTTTCATGTCCCACCTGAAAATGCATAGCAATGATGTCCTCCTTAAATGAGAATGTGGCATGTGGACTAAAGTAAGGGCACTGGAGCAGAGATGTCTTAGGCTGCTCAGATGGTGGAGGTGCCAGGTGGAGTTTAGCATGGTGCTAGTTGGGATGAAATTTTATAGGAGGGAGAAGAAAGAACATCCCTTTATTCTGCAGCAAAATACAAAAGATGGGTACTGTGCAGGGTTATCTCCTTTTTTCCCCCCTCTTCTCTCTAAGGAGTTTTAATGGGTCACTCTCATGTTCAGCTGTGCCATGCTTGATTCAGGATGCTCCCCTCTGCCAAAAATAGGAAATGGTTGCAGAGACTCCAGAGAAAAGCACCAAAAAATGAGGAGAAACCTAGAAAACATGGGAAGACTGAAGGAAATGAGGTTGTTTAGGGATGAGAGGGCCGGGAGAAGAAACAACAGCCCTTGAGTATATCAAAGTATATCATATCCCCTGTGAAGGGGAAGGAGAGTAAACTGCCCTCCATGGACAGTGGTAGGAGGTCAAGAAGTGCTGAGCTCAAGCTGCAGCAAGGGAAACAAGTGTTAGGAAAAAACTTCCTAACCTCTGATTGCCAGAGGAGTGGAACTGTGGAACAGATGGTTTGGGATGGGCTCGGAGTCTCCATCGTGGCAGTTTCGAAGTGCAGGTTGGCCAAACTCCACTTTGGAGAGCTGGTCCTGTTTTGAGGCAATGGAATATATTTTACAAATTCTCCAAAAGTTCCTTCCAGTGCTGGTTTATGTGAATTTATGGATTTTTGATCCTGGCTGCAGGAGGGGATAGCAAAGAGGCTTAAGGGCACAAATTATGTCACCTGGATCTAGTGATGGGACTCAGGGAAGTCCTCTGATAGGTTCTTTGTACAAAGTTTTGATAGCACTGAACTCCATGACTTTGCACTTATTCCAGCTGTCAAGCTGACTTGCTGCTCCCTGCTCCTCCTGTGTAATCCCCTGGCTTGACTCAAAAAGACTATCAGGCATTTTAGCTGTTGTCATCTGCCCCATGATTCAGACGAGGTATGAACACTTGCTCCACCAGAGAAGGTTTTGCAGGTTGGAGGTGCCTTTTGCTTGCAACTGAACTCCATGACTTTGCACTTATTCCAGCTGTCAAGCTGACTTGCTGCTCCCTGCTCCTCCTGTGTAATCCCCTGGCTTGACTCAAAAAGACTATCAGGCATTTTAGCTGTTGTCATCTGCCCCATGATTCAGACGAGGTATGAACACTTGCTCCACCAGAGAAGGTTTTGCAGGTTGGAGGTGCCTTTTGCTTGCAAGGGCAATGTGCCAGCCCCCCTGCCACACCAGCTCTCTTGTGCAATGCTGCACAAAGGTCCCACTCCGTAACTTGTTTCTTCGCTGTATCATTGCTGATGAGTCAAAACACATGACCTCTTCCCTACAACCTTCTCTTGGCGTCATTTTGTTTTGAGTGTGGGGCTGCATTCCTTGCCCACTGTAACATTTTCTGGAAGTGTAACATTTTTTTGAAACCGTCAGGTGGTGATGTATTGTCATCGTGATACTCATGACCTAGTAACTTGCAGATACTTGAAGGATGGTTGTGGGGATGATGGTGTGAAACTCTTCTTGGTTGTAGCAGGTGACAAAATATGGGGCAACAACCACAATCCAGCTTTGGAGGTTCAGATTGGGTCCTAGAGAGGCTCCTACAGTAAGAGGGTCATGGTGTAGATGAACAGGTGTCCACAGAGGCTGCAGGGTCCCTTTGAATATTTTCAAGACTTGGCTAGAGAAAATTCCAGCTGACCTTATCTGGTCACACCTCAAAGGCAAGGCTGGACTAGAGACCTCCTGAGTGCTTCCAACCCGACATTATGATACCTCTGTGATACACTGCAATGTGGAGCCACCAATCTCAGAAGCAATAGAGCTGCCTTAGCCCAGCTCCCCATGAAGGTGCATAGTCATTGTTTTGTTTGCTGCCAACACAAGCAACCTGGGAGAAGTGCTTTGCTAGAGCAGCTTTTCAGCTGCTGAAACTCCAGCTGGGTTGGTCAGGGCTAACCTGCATGTCTTCCTGAGGCATTGCATCAATCAAGGTGGACATGCCCATGGAGGTAAGGGGTCTATGTGTTGTGTGGGGAGTGAAACCAGTTTATTTTCCTGGTATTTTGGCTTTGCTAAGACAGCTTGAGTGAATCTTCAGCTATCTGTCATGACTTCAGACTGGCCGATGGTCCTGGCAGTCCACAGTGGATGTAAAAAATTGATGGTGGCAAAGCAGAAGTTGAACTTAAGAAAGACAGACAATACTTAGGGAAAGTGTAAGAGGAAGCTGGCTTTGTTTCTCTTTGAAAAAGAGCAGAAGTGATACTGAAACCCTTTTTATTTCTCTTTTTGTTTTAGCAAGTATCAGATGCAAGACATGATGTAATAGTGTTTACCAGACCAAAGCACATAATTTATAGTAGTGACTCAAAGGCAGAGCAAATACTGTTTATTTGGATGACAGTAGCAGCTGAGGTGACTGGGACTGGGGTTTAGTGTGCTGGGTGTTTGGGGAGACCACATCTGCCCTGAAGGATCTGGTCAGATGGGGAAACTGAGGCATGCAGCAAGTCCATGGTTTGGCTGCACTTGTCTTCAAGGTCATTCCCACAACTGGAAACTTAACTTGGTTTTATGATTTCTACCTGAGCCAGAGGGTTCCAAGCTGCTTGCAGGCTTCTGGGGATGTGCAAAGCTACGGAAAGACATTGCAAGTAGTGCAGAGAAGTACACAATACTTCTAGCAGGGATTTAGATGATGAGGGTGCCAAGGTAATCTAGGGCCTCTCCAAGAGTAGTTGATCTGAAAGATTTGGAAATTACTGCTTTTAATATAAGTGGTTCTTCCTTTCAGTACTCCTTTAAGTCTTTCAAGTCTCACTTGCCTATCCTCATGCTTAGGTGGATCTTACAGCATCTAACCAGTGGTGACGAAATGTATCTATGCCTGGCTCAGAAGGTGGAAAAAATAAGGAAGAGAAATTTTGATGTACTGCAAGGTGCATGGAGAGCAGCAATAGAGCTGAAAGATGTTTCACTGATGTTCTTTGCAGCCTTTCCACTTCCCAGCCTTTCTCCTTGGAATAGACCCATCTTGCCAAGGATTTGGGCTAAAAGAGGTCAAGTCCAGGATCAACAATATGCAAATGCTTACCATCCCACACTGTCCTTTGGCTGGGAAATTTTTTTGAATTTTAATTGCGGCACACCTAAGCATATCATTTGGTCGAGAGGTGTTGTGTAAGTGCAGGCTGTTGTGTTTCTTCATATAGAGCTGTGAGCAGGAAGCCTGGCCCTGCCACTGGGGCTGTTGAGAACCTGCCCCATGCCATCAGCTGGGGCACGTGAATCTAGAGTGTCCCAAACTTGCTGAGCATCCAGAACATCTCCTGGAACATCCTGAATCTCTGCTATGGGTCACTGAACTGCACTACAGTAGCATTCCTTGTGCAGATGCATAAGCTAGAGGCAGACCTGCCTTCCAAAGTTTCAGTTGGTGTCTTCACAGTCTAGCAATGGCTCCTGTAATTCTGTTTGAATGATAAAAATAGGTTGAGAGAGAAAAAAACCTTCATTCATGTTTCTACATCAGATGGTCTTTGTGCCTTATCTCGGGTCCTTCCCCAGCAGGTAGTGATGCCAGCTCGAGAGGAGCTGAACAGACAAAGGCTGAATTGGGGTTTTGTTTGCCTTTTCCAGTCTCTCCCCCCAAGCTGAGAAGTCACTGGGGATGCTTTTGTCAAAAACTTTTGGAAATGCTGGTCTGGAAATTCTGGTCCCTCTAGCAGAGGGATAGTTGGGTTTTCTCCTCTTCAGGCTTTTTCAGTCTAGATTGAGAATTTGGAACACCACCTAAACACCTTGCTGCCAAGTGAAACCAGCTTTGTGGTTATCATGGGTTAAACCAGAAGCAAATTGGTAGTGAACATGGGAGGCTGTATAGATGAAGCCAGTGTAGAGCATGGCTGGTGACTGGTCACTAGTGGGTTCTGCCAGACTCCATCTTAGGGCCAGTGCTGTACATGTTCATAAATGACTTGGATGCAGGACTGGAAAGGATACTAAGTAAGTTTGCAGACAGTACTAAATTGGGAGGAGCTGTTGAATCCCTCAAAGACAGAGAGGTCCTGCAGAGAGACCTAGGCAAATTAGAGGTCTGGGCAATTACCAACCACATGAAGTTTAACAGGGGCAAGTGTCCAATTTTGCACATGGGACGAAGCAACCCTGGATGTACCTACAGACCAGGGAACAAGAGGTTGGAGAGTAGTGCTGCAGAAAGGGACCTGAGGTCCTTGTCAATGGCAGGTTGAATACAAGCCAGCAGTGTGCCCTGGGAGCCAGAAGGGCCAACTGTGTCCTAGGGTGCATCAGGCACAGCATTGCCAGGCAGTCAAGGGAGGTGGTTGTCCTACTCTATGCTGTGCTGGTACAGCCTCACCTTGAATACTGTGTGCAGTTTTGGGCACCACAGTGTAAGAAAAATACAAAGTTATTAGCATCCAAAGGAGGTCTACGGAGATAGTGAGGGGTCTATAGGGAAATCCATATGAGGAGCAGCTGAGGTCACTTGGTCTGTTCAGCCTGCAGAAGAGGAGAATGAGGGAAGGCCTCGTAGCTGTCTACAGCGGCTATGGAAGCAGAGGGGCAGGCATTGATCTCTCCTCTTTGGTAGCCAGTGTGAGGACCAGAGCAAATGGTATGAAGCTGTGTCAGGGAAGGTTTAGGTTAGGTACTAGGAAAACATTCTTCACCCAGAGGGTGGTTGAGCACTGGAACAGGCTCCCCAGGAAAGTGGTTACAGCACCAAGCCTGACAGAGTTCACAAAGCATTTGGACAATGCTGTCAGGCTCATGGTGTGATTCTTGGGGCTGTCCTGTGCAGGGGCAGGAGTTGGACTTTCATGATCCCTGGCAGAAAAAGCAAATATTCAGCATGTAGAATTACAAAGAGCAGAGCTGAGACCTTAAGAAGAGATCCAGGCCATATGCATGCTGCCAGGCAGACACATTTGCACCCAAGGTGTGCCTGCCACGACCTTGCTTTGCAGTCTACAGAGAGGAATTCCTCAAGGTCAGCATGCAAGCTTGCATGGTGCCATCATACATATATCATTGATCATATCTAGCCATATGCCAATTTAAATACATGCTGTGTTTAAATAGAAAATTTTTTAAAAATAGTGAATAAGTAAAAATCAGGTTTGGTCAAAAAAAATTATTTTTAGTTGTCTTCAGCCTGCAAGCTGTGCCTTTAAAGGACAGGAGGAAAATCTGAGTGCTGGAAGCATATGTTTCTTGCTGTGTAAGATAGCCAGTGGTGCCTGTTTCTCCAATGAATCTGGACTAAATCCAGCAACCTGGGGGGTGATTTCATCTCTGGATTTGTCTTCATATTCAGTTCCTATTTTTTTTCTGAGCTCTTATGCAGTGTTCCTGGAGAAGGTTATAATATGGGAAACCTTGCATCAGTCTGGTTGTCTGCATTACGCTAATACCTAGAAATGAACTTCTCCATCCAAATGTGAATATTTTCACCCCAAAATAATGTGTGTTCAGGACAGGAAATTCACTCTTGGGCCAGAAATGGGACATTTTTATTTATAGTTTAAATCTGTGTTTGAGGCAGGACTAGTTAAGAACAGCTCTTAGACATTTCTGTATTAAGCGTTCAGATTTGTTCTTTTCACAGGATCACAGAATATTCTGAGTTGGAAAGGACCCACAAAGATCATCGAGTCCTTTCCATTGCTTCAAGAGCTTTTTCGCCTCTGCCTACTCCAGGCTGTTTTTCACGTGGCCTCTGAATTTTTAAATCCTGTATGTTTGGTCTCTCTATTGACAGAAATATCTTCTGGTTGTTTTTAAATTTTATTATGATTTATTATTTCTTTTGCTTTCCAATACCTTTTGGATACATCCAAACTATTTTCGTCATGTCTTCTGGATTGAAGATGCTGTCCTAATAGTATCTCAGTACTTGTTATACATCTTATTCTGTTGAAACCTGGTGTTTTCCAAAGATGTTTGCTTTGGAAGGCATTTAGACATCTCTTTGGTGGAGTTCCAGCTCCTGCATCCATATGGTAAGATGGAAATAACGTTTTTAGTCAAAGATTTGTGGTCTTCTGAATTTCGTAGATTTTCAGTGATTAAGTTTTGCTGATGATCCCAGCTGCTGCCTCACCCATTTGGGTTCCTCACTGACCTTCAGAACATCTGCATGGACTTCAGTGTGGCTGCCAAAGGTTGCAAGTTGACTTGCTGAACCAACTTCTGGGCTGCTTAACATAATACCTGAACAGGGATTACATCTTGTTTTCAAAACTGACTAGTACACCTTCCTTTTTCTTCTCTGTTCTGATGACACTGAGGTGTCTTCTAAATTTTCAGCTTTGAAGAGTGGTGTCGCCTGTACATTGTAGGTCTGGTACTGTGTGCTGCTGTTGAACTGGGTGATGCTTACGTTTGTCTGCATTTTGAAATCTCATAATAATGTCAGTAGTGATGCTAATAAATGGGGTTATTAGTCATTGCTAATGATCTGTTCTGCATATCTTCAACCACATATTTATTTAAGGATCTTTTGGATTTTGTGTCTTTTTTTTGTAGGAGGGAGTATGTGGTTTTACTGCTCCCTGGATGCTCTGACCTTGAAGCAATGCCCCATGGAAAAGGGAAGGTTGGCTATGTAATTCAGCTCAGGATTTTGGTACTCCTTAATTGTCTCTCAATTTTAAAGTCCCCCCTTACCATCCTTATAGAGGCTACCTCAGCAGCTCTAGATCTTCCTTCTTGCATTGCTTTCACACAGGTGCTGTGTTTGAGAGCCATCCAGCATAGGAAGGGGCAAACAATCAATCATGTAATCACATAATGGTTTGGGTTGGAAGGGTCCTTAAAGATCATCTAGTTCCAACTCACCTGCCATGGGCAGGAACACTTTCCACTAGACTAGGTTGCTCAAAGCCCCATCCAGCCTGGCCTTGAACACTTCCAGGAGTGGGGCAGCCACAAACTTCTCTGGGCAACCTGTTCCAGTGCCTCACCACCCTCACTGTAAAGGATTTCTTCCTAACATGTAATCTAAATCTCTCTTCTTTTAGTTTAGAACCATTCCCCCTTATCCTATACTATCTCCCTGTGTAAAAAGTCACTCTTCCTCTTTTTTATAAGCTCCCTTTAAGTACTGGAAGACTGTAATGAGGTCTCCCCAGAGCCTTTTCTTCTCCATGCCCCTTCCATAAATGCCCCTCCATAAATGCCCCTTCTGGCTAATTGATAGCATAAACCAGCCACTCTGCTTCCATGCCATCAACACCACACACAGCTCCGTTGATTCTGGGTCACTGTTGTTCCTAAACAGCTCCATCCAAACAGGAAGCTCCCAAGAAAACCTCACTTGCTTTGACCCAAGAAGAACCAATTACTTGAGGCTTGTGTTCTCTCCCCATCTCATCTTCCCTGCCTGCCTTGCCCACTATCCACCCCACGTACTGTCAGACCAGAGTTTCCAGCAGGGCTGTGGGGAATAGAAGGGCTCATTGTTTCAGGAGTCAGGGTGCAGGGCCAGGGTGGCAGGAGAGAGGGGAGCAGAGCTAGCGGCTGAGCCCAGCTGCCACCTCCAACATGGCCTTATGTTATCTGCAGTGGCAGCCATGCAGACAGTGAGTGCTCTGTGATCATGGACTCTTAAAGCCTTTGAGGGAAGGGAATAAATAATATAAACAAAGGGAAAAAAAAGGCAGAAGATATAGGGTATAGGGAATACCAGGGAGTGTGTGGGGTCATTCTGACTGTGCTGGGCAGAAGGAGATGCTGTGAAATGATGTAGACAGGTCCTTGCTCAAGGCTTGAAATTGGGAATTGAGGTTTGAACTGAGCCCTGACTCTGCAGGTCCCTCTTTGAGCCGTGCATGCAGTGAGGCAGGACAGGGAACAGAGAGCTTTCCTGCCAGCAGTCAGGACTTTATCCAGCAGCAATGTGTGTGTGGGTGGACCCCTGACATCAGTGTCTTTGGAGAAGGCTGCCCAGAGTGATTAGGAGCCTGGGAAAGCTTTACATGACAGGCCTCTGAAGCAGTGAAAGACAACCACCTTCCGAAGAAAGTGAATGAGAAAGTCTGCAGGGCTGCTGTCCATGCAGAGAGGGGGAAGCATTTTAGGTTGCTTGTGAGCCTTCTTATGTGAGCGCCCCAGGATCCTTCTTCCAGGAGGTGTCTGGCACATCACCAAAGAGAAGGATGTCCCACTCCATCCCCTGAACCCACTCTTGGAGGGGCAGGATTTGTGCTCAGGAGACTTGATCAGATGTGTCTGATCCCTCAGCAACAAATGCAGAAAGGAAGCTGGTCACAGATGTTAAATCTTGTATGATCTTTTTGTTTCTTCATCTTTCAGCAAGTTCTGCCTCTGCTGTTGAGGTGCAATGAGGGAGAAACATGCCTCCTACAAACTCTGAATTTGCACCTTTTAAAGTAGATGATACATGAATAATGTGAATATCTGCAATTTTAGAAGCTGATACCATGAAGAAAACACTGGAAAGGAAAAAAATTGGTGTGTTTAAACCAGTCAAACAGTTGAGGACAGGTCTTTCCAAGGGATAGGGCTCCCTCTGCTTTCCTTTTCAGAGAGTTTCCACCTGTAACAGAGTGTACTTTGGTCCAAGACTAGCTAGATCCAGCACCATATCCATAGAGTTGCTCCCAGAGCCCTGTTTTCAGCTCCTGCCTTACACTTCCTTCAAAGTCAACCTGAGGAAGGGCCTGAAAGGATCAGGCCATTGTCTCAAACACTTGCAAAACAGGCTGGCTGAGGTTTTGACTGGGAATCAATCAATACACTCTTTTTTAGCATCAAATAAGTGCAGCCAGCTGGTGTGCAGATGGGCTGATGTATCATGTCCTGTCACGGGGAGGTGTGTCAAGGAGTGAGGTTTGAAGACAGAGTCATATGTAGAGAAGAAAATGTCTGCAGGTTTTTAGGGTTTATTTAATACTGAAGGTACTTCACGTGCAGCAGAAGGCAGTGCATCTTACAGCTTGGTGTTATGGACAGTGCTTCACAAATACTCTATGCTCAGTAGCATGTGTTAGATGTTCACCGTGGGGCTAACAACGAGTATTTGTCTTGGTGCAGGTGGAAACAACCTCATGCATTGGTCTGGGCTGGAACTGAAAAAGGAATGTAAAGCAAATCCTGTCCTGTGCAATGCGTAGGATGTTTATGAGGCTCTTTGTATGAGCTTTTAGTTAACTAGGGTGTTTGATGAAAATGTTCTGTTTGTGATTTTTCTCTGTCCATCCTGTTTCTTGGAAGAGTCTGTCACGACCAGCTCAGTGCTGTTAAATGTTGTTGTTAAGGCTCTGCTGGACCTGCTGCTCTGACATGCTCAGAATTTCAGGGAGAATTGAGTTGCTGTGTACCACTTGGGGATGAGAAGCTTCAAGATTTGCATTTGTAATTAAGAAGAAGAGCTTTTAAAGCCTTTTCTTTGTACCTGAAGCCTCCCACTAACCAACCATAGCTCAGATTGTGGAGGAAGGTGAGAATCCAGAACGACGTGTTTGAGCCTTATGCGTTCCATTCTGCTGCGTGCTTTAGTGCTGAGTCAGCTGTAATTTAGGCAAGGTTTAACCTTCATTTTTCAGAGTGGAAGGACCTGGTCAAAACCTTGGATTTTTTTCCTTCAAAGCATGGGAGACTTTTAACTTATTATGTATATTGAAAAAAAAAAAAAACAAAAATAACCTAACAACCTAAAACCCACAGCGAAATACCAGTTTTCTGAAAACCCAGACACCAAAGCATGATCAGAAACACATCTGTGGTGCTCTTCAAGTTGTATCTCAGAAATTCATTCCCAGTCAATGTATATTCCTGGGTATTATTACATCTGCTTCTTCCATTTTTCCACCTTTATGGTTTTTGTCCTCAAAGCCCAGTGGTGTGGACTGGGTTTGGATTAATTTTCTTTACCCCAAGCTTTGGTCCTTGCACTTTCAGTTGTCACTAATACTCACCCACCTACCCTGAGTATTACAGGGTCTTGGGATTATAGCATGGAGATTGGTTGTAAACACAAATTATTTTAGCTTTTCACATCCCAACAGAGCAAAGATTTGACACAAGGATATGGACACTCAGTGGGTTTCCAACTTTTCCACCCTTGTGCTGACTGGTTGCTTGTTGGCCTCTTGGATCTTCACTGGCCCTGCTTTATAAATAGGAAATTACGGTGTACAGGGATTAAGTGAATTCTTCAGGGCCTGCAACAACTCCGGCACAGAGCTGGAAACCAGACACCAATGCACTTCAGTCTCATCTTCATCTTCCCATTTCTAAGCTGCATCCCAGCATGCTCAATCCCTGCAGTCTTGTGTTGAGAAAGTCCAAGTTTTCTGAGCCAAGTTCACCTCGTGCATGCCTTGCCTTGAAGTCGATCGGTTGAGGTTAGGAGTGAATTCAGCCTGTTTAAAAACTCAGTCCATCTGCCAGACAGGAAAACCTGATGAGCGGAAAGTCAATCAGACATGGGAAAGGAGGGGGGAAAGGTGAGCAGTTGTTGTGGGCTTGCCAGGGCGTTTGTGCCAAAATCAGTGGATTTACTCTGTTTTGGGAGGTAACATGTGGCAGGGCACACATGTGTGCTGGTAGGTGAACTCAGTTGGGTAATAAGAATAAATCTTGCTCTGCTTTTGAGAGTCTGGGACTAAAACATGGGTTAATAGCTATGTGTATAATTTTGTATGGTGAGACTGTAATTTACTGTGCTGTTTTGGCCATCAGCGCAACAGCTAGAGGCTGTTAAGATAATTTAGTGGAGGTTTGTGATTATAAATACATTTCCATCGTGACTAAGGATTCTAATAGAAATTAAATTCAGCCAAGGGGGTTTTAGAATTTTATTTTTTTTATTGCATACTCCTCAGTGTTTCTGTTTTGACTTATTAATCCTGAGGAAAAAGGTGAGGGATGGCTATTAAATGTTTTTTAGCGTATAAAATAGGAGTTGTAAAAGCAAAAAGAAAAAGCAACACTGGATGATGCAATTAATTTAGTGTAAACCAGTTGTTCAGCAGTGGGGCTCTAGGCTGTCCTACTCTTGGCTGATGATTCTACAGATATGTTGGGTAATGTGCAAAGCTATTGTGCAATTCTTTGTCATATACATGTTTTTCACTTGGAGTGTTTTGGGTAAAAGGGAAAATAGTCTTCTCCATCCATCCTGGCTTCACACATGGTAAGTCGAGCAGAATTAAGAACTGATTTTTGAAATTTAAGTACAACTGCATCCAGATGTCAAGGTGCCCACATATCAGCTCGGGACCTCAAAAGCCCCCAGGACCTTAGCCATGGATTTCCAGCCATGTCCCGCACCCATACAAAGACCTCCCTTCCACCACTGAGAACAGGCCGTATGAGAAATATGAGAATGCCTCATCTCTCTCTTACTCTGCCATCTTAATCCAAATAATAACAACAAGAAGTTTGAAGGCTTAGCCTGGAATTGGATAGCTCTCCAAAAATAGGCTCTCCCTGAAGATATCTCATACTTCCTGCTGGGCTGGAAAAGCTGTGCTGACAGCCTATGCACTTGGATATTTAGGCATCTTCTGGAGCCTAAAGCATGAAGGAATGCAAAATAATAGAGGAAAACAGTCCAACTTGTTAAGTTTTGGAATCGCCTTTAGTTTGTGCTTCAGAAACTTCTCCCCCACACTCCTCCTGTGTAGAAGAGCACCCGAGCCAAACCCCAATATTTACAAATATATTTGAGATCTTCCAGGTGTTGGAGTTCAAATGTTTTTGAGATCTTCCAGGCTACTCCATCTTTTTGTAAATAGTAGACCTTGACTTGAATGCTTCTGGAAAGTGTGGACCCCAAACAGGTCTCCTTGCATCCAGAGCTGTGTTGACTCCAGTTCTGTTGTCGTGTGCTCAGAAGTGGGGGAAGTCATTGCCTTAAAAAATCCCCTAAAACAAGCTTCTGTTATTTTGTTATGTTGGAAGGTCTCTGGCAGTCTTAAGGAATATCTGATACCATCTGGTATATCTTAGTAGTTTGTCATCAGGAGCTTTATCTTCAGTCACGTTCAGGACAATGGGCTGACCATGGAGGTGGCAGGCTTGGAGGATTTCTCTCTGCAGCTCTCTGTGGGCTGCACATTTTTGTGCCCTCATCTTTCTATTTTATTTTAATCTTGGTTTCTCCTTTTTATGTAATTCCTAACTTTTAGGGGGTTGTCAGCAGAAACCCACTTTACCCAGCACGTGACTTGTATTTTGCTTGCTGAGAACCTGAGTAGAGCCACCTTTATAAGTCCATCTTAAGATGAGTAGGAATGAGCACAGAAAGACTGACATGGCCATCCCCATGCTGCAGAACATCCCAGAAACCTACCATGAACCCCTGCCTCAACACAGCCATGCTCTGAGGTCCTAATCCTGTCCCAAGCAGGACTCCACAAAACCAAGGCTAAATACAAAAGAAAGCAGTATTATTAACCTGCTGTGAGCCTGGGCTTAGGAAGCTGGAAAAATCTACATTTCCAAAGTGGTTGATTAGGAATTTTAGTCTAAAACTCTTTCCTCCATCCTGCTGCTTGTAAGATTTCCTTGGGGATTACTGGGATGATGTGGGCAGCTGGTATTTCACCCCGCTGTCTCCCCAGCCACACCAGCACCCACTCTAAAACCCATGTCAGGAACAGAAGTTTAGAAACACAGTCTCAACCTTTCCCGGCTTGTTTTTCCCATCTGTTTTTAACAGCATGTTCTTGCCACTTGGACCTTTCTGGGCTCGATCTTGTGATCCCTGATGTAGTATGACATTTGCAGTTTATTAGGAATGCTTTTGTTTATCTGCTGGGTGGGTTTTTTTCTTTCTGTCTTTTTTTTTCCTTTTCCCTAGGTTGTGTGGAGGCTTTCTGCCTTGGCTGCCAATACAAACGTCCCCTCCGTGCCGGGAGGTGACACCCACACCCGTCCTCTCTGAAATCAGGACAGTTATCTCAGCAGTTTCAAGTACTTTGAGTGGTTTGGGGGCAGTTACTAAACAGAAAGGAAGGCTGATTATATTTCTCTGTCCTTTTCTACCATTTCTTAATAAGAAGCCAGGTCTTAGAGTAGTGAAGCAAATGAGGTTTTAAAAATCAGTCATTGTTTTTAAACTTGCTTAAGGAAGACCAGCAAGAAGGGGCTCATTGTTGTAATTTGCTGGTGACATGTTCAGTTTACCCAGCCTGTCTCTGCTTTTCTTAGCAGTTTGAATTTATTGCCTGTTGCATGTAAGTATGAGTTCGCTTCTAAGCTGAAAATGGCTTGACCAGGCTTCGTGTTGCTCTGTCTTTTCATTTTGCATAGAAGTCACTACACTTTCCACTAATGCGGGGCAGATATCATCAATAGTTGAGTATCACTGCTAGGGCAATATTGGGATTGTGATCCAGCTCTGCCTCTAGTGTGCTGCCCTCCTTAACTTGTGTGTCCTTCTCTAACACTTGCTTTGTTCTCCTCGAAATAAGTCAAGTGATAACTTTTGGAGACCCGTTTTCAGTTCCTGGTTGATGCATATCCCACTGTAAAACTTAAAATAATTTAATTGCTTAGTAAAAATGCTTTCAACTGTATTGTAGCAGCCCATGAAACATGAGGTGATGTGAGAAGCTGAAGTCTGCGTTGTGTTGCATGGGGGTCTGAACCTTAGAGGCATTTTTTAAATGGGCATCCAACTGAGGGTGGACAGGGCTCATGGTGGTATGGACTGTCACGCACCTTGTTGTAGCTGCCAGCTGCATCATGAGGAGCAGGTGCTCCAACTCATTTTCTTGGCCTCAGGGTAGCAAAGACATGAAGGACAAATCATGCATCTCCATCAGGCTTATATTTATTAAACTGCACTGAATCTCAACTGCTAGGAGAGTAGATGTAGCAAGTGCAACAAGCTGGGAATGAAGATGAGGCTGATTTGTTTTGGATCACTTCAGCCTGCACCTCAGCAAAGTTTCAGGTCCAGATCTTTGCCGTGACCTGTGAAGGGTCTTTTGATCAAGTGAAGGTGCTGCTGAACTTCTCTCCCACACATATGGTCCTGTACAAACGCAACCTCTAGTCACAGTCATGTGTAGGCAATCTTGTTCTTGGCCGTGGGGAACAGAATTTGGGTCTGCAACCATAAGGGTGTGCAACCAAATATCATTTACATAGCCAAAACAACCCAAAAAAGCTCAGAAAGTTCCAGGCAGCTTAGAAGTGCTTTGTCTGCTTTTTGATTCTTTAAACATTGGCCTTCCCAGGAAAGCAGAGATGCCTCTAGAGACCCCAGAACTCTGATTGCTTCCTGCCAAGCAGCAGGGGCATGTTTCTGTCCAGTCAATCTGGTTTCTGCATCAGCTTTCCCTGAGACCAGCCTTCATGTTGTTCTGTCTTCTCATTCTGTGTAGAAATCACCACACTTACCTCCAGTGCTGGAATGTCATCAATACATGAGTATTGATGTCAGAGCAATGCTTCATAGAACCAAAGAATCACAGAATGGTTTTGGTTGGAAGGGAACTCAAAGATCTTCTACTTCCAAGCCCCCCGGCATGAGCAGGGACACCTTCCACTACACCATGTTGCTCAGAGCGCCATCCAACCTTGCCATGAACACTTGCTCTAAGGCAAGGGGAGCTTCTTAATATCTTCCTCCAAATGAACTGGAGACCGTGCCCACTCCTGGGGATTGCCTGGGGCATGCTTTGGGTAGCACCTGCCCAAAGATGCTCCCAAAGACCTCATCTTCTCCCATGCCGATTAAGATTTGCTGGTACCCACATTAAACAAAATTGAGTCGAACCTCATCTTCCTGTTGCATTAATGAGGCTTGTTTAACAGCAGATGTCATAAAAATAAAAGGAACCAGGTGTAAGAAGGACTGATTGCAAGTGTAGATAATTTGGAGCAGGGTTAGGGGGATAATCTGTGTGTGGCAGACAGTCCTCAACTGTATGCCTTGTCCAGCTTCACGACCAAGGGATACAGAGGATAAAACACCAGGCAGTACCAGTCTGCTTGGATGGATTCATCAGACTTGTTGAGGCACGCTGAATTAGCCTTTATGGGTTTATTTTTAGCAGTGGAGAAGGCCTTGTCTGCTGAAAATAAAATTGATTGATATGTGCTTGGGGTCTGTGTCTAGTTTGAAATGGCTCCATGGTGGATATGTGTTGCAAAGCCCTTGGCCATCAACCTCTGCAGGGACCTGGGGAGGGAGCTGTGAGGGGATGAGGACTGGGCAGATGCTGCTGAGCCTGGGTGGAATTTTGCCTCTGGGGGCCTTTGCCCTGGGGATGCAGGGGTTTTATGCCCGCTCAGGAACATCTTTTATCCTGCAGCAGGATATTGAAAATAATAGGGTTTTCTCATCCTCATGGCCAATTTATGAGCCAGCTTCTACCAGTGTCCCTGTTTCCCTAGGGGAACAGCTGCTAATTTTTTCTTCACTTGTTAGACTTGCTGTGGGTTTCCCTGCTGGAGGATTCTGAATAAGGTTTTCAATATTCATAGACTTAAATACATTGTGAAAAAGGGGCCATTAGTTCCTCCAGTTTGATCTCAGATCATTAACTCCACGCTACTGCTTTCCTTTGCCATCTTTTATTCTCCTTGCCCTTCCTAAGTGTTATTTGTTTTTTGTCGCTCTGTGTATCCTTTCAGCAATAGTGCTAGCATATTTATTAGCATTAATTGGCATATGTGCAACAAATGTCATGCAAGGATCACAGAAGCCGTTGCCTTGGAGAAATCAGTGCATTTATCCCACATGGGGAATCAGAGGCACCAAAGAAACCAGATGGGCATCAGCTGCAGGCATGCCCTGACAGAGCTGTCCGTGATTTCTTCCTAAAACGCAGTTTGGACCTTGCAGTTGTTGGCACATGCTTGCTTTGAACTACTTCAAATGTGCTCTGGAAACCAGGTGCTACTCAGGTCTTTATTCCAGCAAACCTGCAGCCTTTCCTGTTACCTTCAATTCTGCAACTCTTCCCATTCTGCTACCCAAAACCCCCCAGCTGGCTGTGGGCTGGAGCAGTGCTGCAAGGGAAAGAAGGGAAGAATAGTAGTAACAATAGGAGAGACCTGTTCTGGAGATGATAATGATAATAATTTTCTCAAGGTGTCATTTCAGAACTGCCTATCTAGGTTTAAAAGCAAGGCAGGCAGAAGGACCAAAGCTGAGGCTTTATGCAGAATGGAAGGTAAAAGTAAAGCTAAGAGGACAAAAAGGAAGGCTGAAGTTTCATTTTATTATATTTTTTTACCCCACTGAGCTGTCTCTCAGTCTTGATGGGGGACAATAGGCACTTGTTCCCAGTAAACGTCCCCCGGCTGACAGGCTGTGCTGTGGAGGGGACTGGGAAGGGGCTCCCAGGGGTTCGACCATAGCGATGAGCCCCTGGGGCTTGGCTCAGCCTGGCTACCCGCCCGCGTCCTGCCGCGCCAGGGGAGTTTATTTTTCCAGTGCTCCTACTCAGAAACATTTGGCAAAAGGAAAAATTGTGGAGGAGGTTTAGCTCAAGTGAGCACAAAAACATGTGTCCTTGTAGTATATTGCTTGCTGAGTGGTGGTTTGGGTGTTTTTTCTTCTTTTTTTTTCTTTCTTTTTTTTAAGCATAGCTAAGAGCTTGGGAATCATGTGAGGAGGGTGGGGGTGATGCCTTTCAGATGGACACAGGGCTGTGTAAATACAAGGAAGGGAGATCTTTTCTGCCTGATGCAAGTTCTCATCCTACTTTGGATGAATGAGTGTGAAGGTGGCGAAGTCTTAGGAAGCCTTTAAAATCCTCATCTAAAAACCCCCTTTCTTAAGTTATCGTTGTCCCATGTGTGACCATCCATCGTCTTCCCATGACTCCCAGAAGTCCCTGCATGAGGAAATGGGCTGCAGTATCACTCTGAGTCCTCTTTTCTTGCCCCATGACCTGGTCACTGCAGGGGAAAAAGGGACAAGGTGCAAGAAAAGTTGGCTCATGGGCTTTCAAACTGGGGAGCAAAGAGCTGCCCCCTCCTCCCTATTCCCAATTTATTCTTGCATGCAGGCTCCTCTCTTCTGCCCTCCACAAGTGGAACATCGCTTCATCCAGAGATGAGATGCTGAGCAGAAAAATTGCAGGTCAAAGTCTCCCACTCCTTCCCCTGCCACATTCCAATCCACACATTTTTTTGCGCCATCCCTGCTGCCTTTTCCCATGCCCTTTGAGGAGAGCAGGGTGGGTACGCTGGCTGTCAGTACAGCAAATGTGACCCTGCAGATGTGAGCTGCCTTTGGCAGGCAAAAGGGAAGGGGGTTGTTTGGGGAACAATTTGAAAGTCTGGGCAGATGGTTTCCACCCTTTGCCGTGAGCTGGGATCGGTGGAATTGTTCTTGAAGGGAAAACAATGGTGTAGCACTGTTTGGTGAAGCCAGTTGCAGGCACTGAGGTCTGAATCAAATCTATGCTACACCCTTTCTGGGGTTTGTGCAGGGGCAACGTGCTCAGACATAAATCCCCTCTCACCCCATGGGGATGTGGATGAGGAGTGATGCACGTGGAATTGTCTACTCTGGGATGGTACATCCCAATGAGAAGCTGTGAAGCTTGGCTGGTAGCAAGGTGGAGGATGTAAAAATACGTTGGATGAAAGCCGCAAGCATGCTGAGACAGCTGCTAGGAAGGAGGAGTGTAAGGCAAAGAGGGAACCACAGGATTATAGCACATTTGGAGGAAAGGAGAATATTAGGAGTGCATCTGGTGTGGGGTAGAGGTTTAGCAGAATGGAA
>NW_008693304.1:7925-12802 GCF_000695815.1 Acanthisitta chloris | reverse complement strand
CATGGAGAGTATTCACTGATCAAACCACCTTGTGAAGTTAAACTCATACTGCCCAGGAGTTTGGAGGGCTCTTGCTTATGTCTCCAGACAGTGTGATGGACCTGAGTGAACTGAGCCTGAGGGTATTGCTCCGGAAGGCGGAGAGGTAGTGATGCAGAACCACTGCTGCATCTGCTAGTCCCTGACATCTGTACTGCCTTGGCCAAAAACTTTGTGACCCAGATAATGATGAAGACAAGGATTTGCAAGCTGGCGTGCATATTCCACTGAGTTTCAAGCACCTGCCATAGCCAGCGGAATTCTCCTTGGGCTGTTTCTCTAGACAGTTATTTTGTTTCCTGGCTCAGAGCTGATACAAAAACAGTAAATGAGAATTTAATAGTGAACTGACTCATCTTGACTTCATCACGCTACAGGCATGCAACTCACATCACCGTCTGGGAGGCTCTGTACAAGAGACTGCTGTGATGCCCACTTGTGGGTGAGGAGGGCTGGGGCCTTTATGTGTACAAGCTGGTCTCTAGCTGTTCCAGCTGGTTTTCGTGAGAACTTTGTAGTTTCTCTTGTTCCTGCTGTGGGTTTGACCTGAGGTTGTTGGGTTACCCTGCCATAAAAGACAATAGTCCCACATGAATCTATGGTCCACAGGAATACAGAGGAGAGGCAGTGGGGGGTACTGTAGAGAGGACCATCTTAACCATCCCATCTCTTTCTCATTCAGCTGTGATTTTAATTTTGCTTCAGTATGCGGTTCTCCCTGCATCTGTGTTCTGCAGGATGGGAGAGAATGCCTGCAGGACATACCAAGTTTAATCTCAGTCTCTACTGGATCCTGAACACAGCCACAATATTCCATAAAATAGTACAGGACGGGCATGTGAAAGGATCCTATTGGGTGCCCTGACCTTCTTGTGACAGACTCTGCACCCATGTAAAGTGTCAATGTGGTCTCTGCAATTAAGAGTTTAGGATTTGTCCCATTCAGATAGTAGACCTCTGCATTGGTCTGCTGGGCTCAGGGATACACAGGCAAGGGTGCCAAGTCTTTTGAAGTCATTTTTAAAGGTGCTGAGAAGTATCATCTGTGAAGCACCTGCCCAGAATGCCTCAGCAGATGTCTAACTTGGTCTTCATCTAAGTGTTGTTGGGGAAATTCCATCTCCTAGAGCACAAAGTCCATCTCGGTTAAAGAGGACCAACTTGAATGTTAGCATGAAGACCTAGCAGAATATGGTCCAGTCCAATCTCTGTGGCTGCATGATGTCATCTTTGAGTATAATGGGGTTTTGAATTCAGCAGAGGATGGGCATCCAACTCCCTTATGCTCCTCTAGAAAATCATGCAGGAACAACAGTTTATCTCTGGCAGCTCTCTCCCAGTGTAGTCCTTATCAACTACTCATCCCTTAGCTCAGCCTCACCTCCTGTCCTGTGCCTCCAGAGACTGTATCCCAGAGAACTACTGGGATTTTCTATCTTACAAAGTCTGGAAGCTGGGCATGTTTTACATCAAGTGCTAATGGCATAAAATCCTGAATGAAGCTGTCAATGCAAGCTGCTGGACTATCTCAGCAGAGGAGGAGAAAGGGACTTTGACTTCTCATATCCCTACCCTGACACTTCGAAGTTTTTCTGCATGGCTCAGTCAAATCAGTCCTTTCCCTAAGAGCACACATAGTGGAAATCTGATGATTTGGCTTCTTCCTGCAGTTTTTGTTTCTTCATAGAGTCCAAAGTGTTGACTCATCAGTCTTTCTTCACGTGATTCCCTTGAAATAGCTTCCCCCAGGCAGACAGCCTGAGGAAGGGACAACCTCATTGGCATAACTTCTCTTTGAGAAGCTGCTGTAGTGGCTGGTTCCTCCAGGGTGATTCTGCTCTCTAAAAGGTTTTTAACTTTTTCTAGAAGCATCTAGGGGAAAATCTTCTCCAGTGGGGATTTTACCTAAAAGAGGACAGCTGTTGAGAGTGACTTGGAGTCACAGCTCACAGCCTTGTCTGTTGAATGTCATCAGCATCTCGAAAGTGGTTTTGAAATCTTGGGTGAAAGATTGCTTCTCCTGAAACATCCTTCCTTCCTCCCTTTGGATATGGTGCCAGAAGAAACCCTGACACTGAATATGAGCTCATACACCACCTCTTGTGATCTTGTCAAAATCTTTCTAGTTTAGACTTCTCTTGCCTTTTAGGGTTCCTTTTCTGGAACAAACCCAAGGTTTTCCTGCAAGAGCCCAGGGCAGTTGTCTAGAGGAGCAGGGAGAAGTGATTGCTGCTGATGCTGGTCTTTGGGATGACCCTGCAGCCCATTGCATGCAGCTTTCTTAGTGCTCCAGCTCTTCTCTGAATGCTTCTACACACCCCAGGTGCCAGCTAGCATCACTGTCTAAGAATGAGAAGTAATTTAGTTCCTAAGCAACTGGCCTCTTGCTAAAGAGTGACTTAGCATTTTCCAAAGGAAAAAGACACTGTGGATAGGGATGTGTCAATGCAGGTGGTTCTAATGTGTTTAACCCTTCAAATACTGGTTCAATGAGTATCCACTGAGTGTTGGTTAATTTGGTCGCTGCCAACATGGTCAGAGTGCTGTGGGAAGCCAAGTTCAATGTCTCTGGGGCAAGCTTGAATAGGAATTAAAATCTGCAGCTGTTAGGATTGTTTCTAGGATCATGAGGACTGGCTTTTGCTTTATTTCTTCTCACTGCTTTCATTTTCCTTCTGACCTTAAGATTTTTTTTGCCTGCTGTCAGTTTATTTCATTATCCCTCCCACCCCTTTAAAATCCCAGTGAAGTCAACAAATGTCATTTTGCGAAGTGTTCCTGCTGTGGTGACTATAGGTTTTATTTCAAGTCCATCAAAGGCTTGAAATATGAATGAGCAGGTCACATCCCTGTCCTAACCATCTCTGTCTATCTAAGATATATTTCTGCTACCTCTGTTAGAGTTGTACCTCAGTAAATCAAGATCTTTACTGTGTTTATCCTTTTCACATCCCCCAAAGGCAAAGCTTCAGGTAAATCATTATTTTCACAGGTTATTATTATGGAGAAGCCAGATCCAAAGCATCAGGCTCAATTTGTACCTTCAGGGTACCCAGCTTTCACAAGGGACATGCTGACTTCTTATCTGCTGTTTTCATTTGGTTCCTCCTGAACCTGACCCATTGAGGTTCTCAACTCCTCCATTGAGCTGGGAGGTTGGAGGGTGGGAGGGTGTTGTGTTTTGAGATGCATCTGCAGGGAAGGGGCAAGCAGCTCGAAAGGAAGATGTAGGAAATGAGATGGGGGATCATCCACTAGTGTCCAGAATCAGTGTGGCTGAAAGGGACCTCTGGCAATCACCTCATTCAGCCCCCTTTCCCAAAGCGGGGTCACCAAGTGCAGGTTGCTTAGGGTTTTGAGTATCTTCAGGGGCTGAGACTCCACAACCTCTTTGGGCAGCCTGCACCACTGTTTGAGCATCCTCACAATTAAAATGAAAAGTTTAGCAATATGTTTAAATGGTATTTCCTGTATTTTTAATTTGTGTCCATTGTCTGTTGTCCTGCCATTGGGCACAACTGAGAAAAGTGCTTTAATTTATCTTTAATCCCCTCCCCTGTCCCCATCATTATGTATACACATCGATCAGATACACCTGAGCCTTCTCTCCAGGCTGAGTGGTCCCTGCTCTCTCAGCCTCTCTCCAGTCCCTTCATCACTTTCACTAGCAGCAGAGGAGGGAGGTGTCACTGGGCAGGCACAGGGCTTCTTTGTAGACCTCAGCAACACACAGGGGTTTGTCATTCAGGGTTTGCCCCTGTCAGCTGCCTCTAATGGGTGTGCTGAGGTCAGCACATTTGTCTTGATCCACTCACATTCTTGTTCGTGCCAGGAAAATGGGTCTCCTCTGTCCATGCTTCTGTATGTAAAACCACATCTCCCCTCTGTCCTCTGCACAATACAACATGCAACTCAGCTGATATGCAGCAAGGAGCAATTTGTTTTCTTTTTCTTTATTTTTCCCTACTTGCATCACTTTTGCAGAGCTCAGAGAAACAGAAATGGGAGCGACAGCTCGGTACGCTCCTGAAGCCAACAGCCAAGGGGGGCTTTGCCTTGAAGAGCAGTTCTGCCAAGTAAAGTAATGCTTTCTAACACAGCTGATTGAAGCCAAAGAAGGCAGAAGTGTGTCCTTACACTGAGCAAGAGCCTTGCCAACTCTTGGATCAGGTTGAAGCCAGGAAGAGCCACTGGCAGATTTGGGAGTAAGACCCAAGCATGACCCAATGGTTTTGGATGACCCCCTTTGCTACAGCAGCTTGTCTGTATATACTAGGAAAGAAACACTTAGTTTTTATTCCGCTTTATTTTAAAAAAAATAAAATGGTCTGGCAGAGAGTCAGCATGAAAGGAATGGGCAGGCACACTGTCTCATTTGTTGGAATGGCCAACAGATTAAATTAAAGTTTAAAAAAAAGTAAAAATTAGAGAGGGAGAGAGAGAACAAGTGTTTTCTATGGGCAGAGTTCATTCACAAGTCACTCATTTCTCTTGCTCTTCAGGGAGTGATACGAGACAATTAGTTAATTGGTTTGGGGAGGTGACCTGTCAGTGACTTAAGGAGGAAATGTCTCCTGTGCAATTTGGCATAAAGAATATATTTTCAGCCCATTGTGACAGCTGCAAGCACCCCCCATTAAAAGCAAAGATGTAATGGCAGTAATAACAGCGAGTTGGAATCCATCGCAGCAAGGGAAAAGCAATGAAAAACGTGATAACAGGCACTAAATTGCAGCCAGAGCTGATATGTTATGTTGTCAGGTTTGAAATATTTCTAAATTATCTTATCATTAGTGCTACATAAGCATCCAAAGCCTTTCTGAGGTTGAAATGTGTCC